>NW_024082156.1:3697-224918 GCF_003009895.1 Hyaena hyaena | reverse complement strand
TTTCAGAGTCTGTATCTCCCTCTCTCTCTGACCCTCCCCTGCTCATGCTGTCTCTCTCTCTCCTAGAAATAAATAAAACATTAAAAAAAAAATAAAGTAAAATCTTGAGGGGCACCTGGGTGGCTTAGTCGGTTAAGCGTCTGACTTTTGCTTGGGTCATGATCTCGCGGTTCGTGGGTTCGAGCCCCGCGTCGGGCTCTGTGCTGACTACCAGCTCGGAGCCTGGAGCCTATTTCAGAGTCTGTGTCTCCCTCTCTCTCTGACCCTCTCCTGCTCATGCTGTCTCTCTCTCTCTCTCCTAGAAATAAATAAAAATATTAAAAAAAAATAAAAATAAAATCTTAAAAAAAGAATGCTGGGTAGATTCAGGCAACAGTTAGAATTAATGGGGGTGAGAAGTGATGAAAGTCTAGAATGGAATAAATTCAGCTCAGGGAATGGCAGCATTACAGAAGAAGAGATCTAAATTAGAGCCTTAACTATGCACTTGGGGCAACCATTTCTGTGATAAACTGCAAAGTGGAGGTATTTGCTTAGATAGAAATGTAGCAAGATATCTAAGACAATCTGGGAAGAGAAGGGAAGCAAGAATAAGTGAGGAGGTCACCACAGAAATCAGGGTGGAAGAGAATAATCTAAAAAATGGGATTATTATAGCCAAATGGAGCAGAGTTCAGAAGAATATGAGAAGTGGCCTTTGGATTTGGCTGACAGATCTTCGGTGACCCTAAAAGAATTTAGATCAAGTAAAGAGGGTGAAAGGTGCTTTCACCCTGCTTAACCAGCAGGGAGGGATAAGTAGTGAGACTTCTTGATTTTTAGGTGACTTGAATACTCAATATGAGCTCTGTACTGTGAGTTAAAAAACTTAGTGTTAGTCCTTTTGTCACCTAGGGTTTGTTCTTTCCTGTTAACTTGAGGGGCAAGTGACAGGGCTTCTTTAAATTTTAGGTACGGGTATTCCCTGCTTTTTGGAAGTTTGTGCTATCTCACTTTGCTTCTATGAAAGACATATACAAGTACCTGCTTTTGCTAACTAAAATAATTCTTAAATTTTTAAAAAATGTTTATTTACTTTTGAGAGAGACAGAGCACGAATGGGGGAGGGGCAGAGAGAGAGAGAGGGAGAGACAGAATCAGAAGCAGGCTCCAGACTCTGAGCTGTCAGCACAGAACCTGACACGAGGCTCAAACTCATGAGTGGTGAGATCATAACCTGAGCTGAGGCTGGACGCTTAACCGACTGAGCCACCCAGACACCTTGAAAGAATTCTGAAGAGGATTTTCACTTTTACAAAGAGCAAAAAGTGACAGTAGCCATTTAGAGGCAGGTGAGAGTGGTGCCGCCAGGCCCCTTCTTTGGGAACTACACTCAGCATCTAGAAGACATCATGGCTTTGAACTGTGTTTATGAGCATCTGTGCTTTATCTTGATTTTTTTGTGAATTTGTTAGCAGGTGTGTCCTAAGGTACCAGAAAAGCCTAAGAGGTTATTTGTTGGGTCTGGGAATGGTACAAAATTTTTCCATATGAGTTAATGGTAATTGTTTCTTTGCTGGAGCCATTTCAGCTTACAAAAGGTTTCAGAGGAATACTTTGCTTTCTGATAGCAGGGGAAACCTGTATATTCATCTGTGAAATAAAGAAAATATCCATTTTGCCTATTTCAGAGGATTGCTGCAAAGATCACATTAAATGTATTTCCATGTGTCTTTTGAATTTAATATTCTTTCATATTACATAGGGATTCACCATACTTAAACAAAAAAAGAGAACTGTGAAAAACAGAAAGTTAAAAAAGGTAAAGGGAGGATAGGTTCCCTATGATGTTGGAAGATCCTCTCCAAAACAAATCTTGAGTTTGTGAAGTAAGAGATGGGCGCATATGTAGTTGGAGAATGGGTGGCTAGAGAAGTTAATAATTGATTTTCCTTCTTCCCTCTTTCCTAGTGAATGATCTAAAAGTGGAGGGCTGTTTTATGTGGTTGTGCTGTTTGTGCTCTGCACAAATGTGCTGTGCTGAAGGAGGCAAGAAGGACTGAAATCTGCTGCTTGCTCTGCTGGTAGAGTCCTGTGCTCTGGCTAGGCCTCTCAGGGGTAATTGTGCTTTCACTTCTCCCCTCTTTCCCAGTGTATCACCACCTCACCCAGAGGAGTACCTGCTTCTACCCAAAAGCGTATGTTTTTCTATTTGCACAAAGGCCCTGTGGAGGCCAGTGGATGCTATGAAAGGGTCCTAGGGAGGTATATTCAAGGAAACATTTAGAACAAAACGAATAACAGGAGACTGGAGAAATGATCACCAAGGAACAAAAAGCTTAGAACTTCTTAAGATGGGTTAAGTAGTTGGGCAAATACTCATCTATTTTATCCAATGTATTCTAAAGATGTAGCATATTAAATATTTCCAGCAACTGGGAAACAGACTATATGTGTAGATTTTAACTGAAGAAGTACAATGTGGGAGGTATAAAATTAACTTCTGAAGGCTAGGAAAATGGAACAGAAATTTAAGAAAAATTAATGTCTGTTTATTAATATATTTTGAGAGAGCGAGAGAGAGAGCGAGCTTGTGCGAGCATGAGTAGGGGAAGGGCAGAGAGAGAGAAAGAGAGAGACAGAATCCAAAGAAGGCTCCAGGCTCTGAGCTTATAGCACAGAGCTTGACATGGGGCTTGAACTCACAAACTGTGAAATCATGGCCTGAGCAGAAGTCGGACGCTTAACCGACTGAGACACCCAGGTGCCCAGAGAAATTTTGTTTTTAAAGGAAAGTGGTGTTATTGAAACGAGGCTTAATGACAGACTGGAGGTTGGTTATATTGCAGTATGAGTTTTTGAAATTCAGATAAAAATTGGGTCTTTGTACAATTCTGTGAGTTCTAATATGGGTGGAGCCATATAGCTTGCATCAGAATTAATATACAGAATGTAGAAAGATGAAATATCTCCCAACTGTAGAACCAGGCAGTCTTTGGACATAGTGGAAGCAGAGAAAGTATCTCTCTCTCCTACTGAAGAAAGAACTGTTGAGAAGGGATTAAAAAGTTAGGAATAGGTGCTCCTAGCTGCCTCAGTTGGAAGAGCATGTGACTCCTGATAACATGAGGCTGTGAATTGGAGCCCCACAATGGGTGTAGAGATTTTAAAGAAAGGAAGAGATGAAGGAAGGAAGGAAGGGAAGAAGAGAGAGAAAAAGAGGAACAAGAAAGTCCTTAATAGCCTACATGTGCTGATTGCTTGGTTTCCTGACCAGAAATTTTTTTTATTGTATAGTTATATTTATGACACATTGGAAACATGCAAAGAATGAAAGTTAGGAAGTAGGAAAAAGAGAGATGGGTAGGCTTACATGTCTCAAGATATACGTTTTAATGGTAGAAGAATAGAGCCAGTGCTTGGCAGGGAGGGATGTTAACAGTTCTCTACACTTACAAATTAAACTTGAAATTTCAACCCTTATGGCAGCCATTTAGTTGAAGTTTAGGATAGTTCATGATGTCATATGAACATCTTGAAGAGAATGCTTCTCTTTCTCCTGTAACATCCAACATGCTTGCTTGCAAAAAAGTTAATTAGGAAACTCTTATGCTTTGGTTTTTTACTTGTAATGTGTAAGTTTTGAAAACATTGTTACCTATTTATTAAGCTTTTGTTAAGTGCCAGACACCATTTTAAGAGCTTTATACACACTTTGTTAATTAAATCTCACAATAGACTATAGAGGATATAATCCACAGACAAGGACATAAAATTCAGAATTATATTTAATGGCTAGGGAAATGCTTGTGCAATAATATGTGTATGCCACAATTATGCTATAAAAACATCTAGCTACCAAATGTTAGAGCTGGGATTTAAACCAAATCAGTTTTGGGGCATCTGGGTGGCTCAGTAGGTTGAGCATCCGACGTCGGCTCAGGTCGTGATCTCATGGGTCGTGAGTTCGAGCCTTGCGTCGGGCTCTGGGCTAACAGCTAGCTCAGAGCCTGGAGCCTGCTTCAAATTCTGTGTCTCCCTTTCTCTCTGACCCTCCCCTGCTCACGCTGTCTCTCAATCTCAGAAATAAACACATTAAAAAAATAAACTGAATCAGTTTTATTTTTTAACCAAAGCAGTTTTAAGAGAAGTAGTTGTGTGATACGAGCAGTTTAAAAATATTATAAGTTGTCAAGAAGAGTGATCTGGGACTCACATCATTGAGAAAATGGTAGATGCGCAGATTTTATTACTTTGCTAGAACAATAATTTATGGTATAGAAGATTTGATAACTACATATCTTTTCTGATTCTTAGGGTTTTCTGCCCTAGAAACTTAATTCACATGTTTCAGTTTCTAAAAACAGCCTGAGCCCTTCTACCATTCTGATTAGAACTCCCAACAGATTTATTTATATTACACTTTGTTTTTAAAAATGACAATTTTTAATGCTTTTGCTGTATGCTATTTGTAGTAGAGGCACTCAACATATGGTAGTAGTCTTAGCATTTCTATTTTAGCAGCAAATGTGATCTTAAAAATATTTGCTGTCTCTCTCACTTTAGGATTACTAAGTGATTATAACAATTGGATGTGGAAATGAACTTAGAGGTTGATCAGTTTATCCTCTTACCGAGAGCAAGACCTTTCCATTTTAAATGGAAAATTTAGTGTAAAATTTTATAGACAGAATGTGTTTTCTGGAGTTAATATATTTCCCTGTCTTTGTCAGCTCCAGCTGCCATGAGAAAATACCATGGTGAGGTCTCCCTTCCTGACCTGCACACAGCTGCTTTCCAGCCCAGCATCTTCCTGTGGCTGGGAGAGTGCCGTGCTGTCTCCTGGAAGAGCTTAATTCTGTTATGAGGCCCCACCCTCATCACCTCAGCTAAACCTGATTATCTCCCCCAGACCCTATCTCCAGATAACATCTGTCAAGTTGGGAGTTAGGGCTTCAGTGTAAGAATTTTGAGAAGGGACACAATTCTGTACAGTGTTCCCTCTTTATTTACAATCTTTAGTGCATTGATTCTTAGACATTTTAGATGTCATTAGATTTCAAAATGACATTTTTACAACAGATGGAATACTTTTGTTGATAGAGTTATTACTGTATTCTGTTACTAATTTTTATCCTTGATATTTTATTCTGTACTGTAATGGAGTAAGTTTGAAAATAAAAACTTGAAACTTTAGAATCTCTTAGCCTAAAGTAACATTTATTATTACATTTTAGAGGTTTGATGTTTATCTCTTTTATAATGAAAAATTGGATTCTGATTTTCATATGGTGAGGTTATCTTGGGCATTGGCTTTGGCATCAAGCCTGGATTTAATCTTGGCTCTCTCTCCCCCCCAGCTATGAGTTTTGGGTATTTTTACTTGTGTAAAGTTGTTTTTTCATTGGTAAATTTTCGTGACTTGAGCTCTGAGCTCTTATTCCCAATCTGGTGTTTTTACATCTCTAGAGCTCAGTTTTTTTTAAAGGTTTCAAGAGAAATTACTACATTAGAACATCTAGAACTTACATCCCTCTTCATGTTAGAATTGGAAGGTGTAAATGTGAAAGATTATTCAGGGTTTTTAAAAAATGTTTATTCTTTTTGAGAGGGAGACTGATAGAGGGTTGGGGGGAGGGTAGAGAGAGAGGGAGGAATCAGAAGCAGGCTCTAAGCTCCAAGCTGTTGTTGGCATAGAGCTCATCTTGGGGCTTGAGTTCACGAACCTTGAGATCATGACCTGAGCTGGAGTCGGTTGCTTAACCAACTGAGCCACCTAGGGTGCCCTGATTACTCAGGGTTTTAAATCTGTAGGTCAGGGAAAGTGGTTATGGAGAAGAACGTGTTTGTGACAGCAGATGAGCTTTTTTTGTTTGCCCTTTTTCTTTTGGAATAATCTTTAATCTTACAGAAAAGTTGTAAAAACAGTATGAAAAATTCCTGTATTCCTTCATTTCTGTTCCCTGATTATTTGCTGTTCCAAATCCTGTCATCACCTGAAACCTTAAATTCAAATCACAGGCTCTAATGCTTTCAATTTATCACTCAGGTAGTACATTTTCTCCTTGTTTTTTATTAAATGAACAATGCAATCCATTGTAAGCTTGATTCAGTAAGCATTTAATAATTACTATTTGGGGGGGTTTTATCAATCATTAAAATTGGCAGTTCCTTCTACTGTCCTACTTATCCTCTTCCACCTTCTCCTACTTCTCTCTCTGGCTTAGTCTTCTGTGAAATGTTACTCTATTTTCCTGGCAGTGTCTTCCTTTCACTTGCTTTTCTTCACACGTGTCTGGTACTGCTCTGGTTCCTTTTCCTTCCAGCTGTTTGTTGTGTGCTTTCCTTTACGCCCCACTCCTGCAGGTGCTGCTGGACATTAATGAGAGCCTTCAAACTGCCCAGCCTTGGGAAGACTAGTCTAGATCCCCAGTTGCCTGCTTCTTCTGGGGTGTCATCACTGATTGTCAGTGCCTCGTTTGCTTATTTGTCGGTCTTTCTTCCCAGTTCTTTTCCAACCCTCCTACATTTCATGTTATCTCCATTCAGTTGATGAATGCCTTTTTCATTTGTTCCTAGTAGTGCCTAATAATATAGTAGGTGTGGGTAAATATTTGTATCAGTGAACAGAGGAATCAAACATTTTGAGTTGTAGTTCTGTCAAGAAGCTTAAGACATTTGTTCTACAAATAAAAGTGTGTGTGTACAGATTGTACTTTGTTTTGTAATCTTTAATCTCTGCACCCAATGTGGTGACCAAACTTAGAAGCCCAAGATCAAGAGTTGCCATGCTCTGCCAGGTGAGCCAGCTGGGCTCCGCCTAAAGATTGTAGTTTGAAGGGAAGATTTGGTGAATCTCCTTACCAAGGCAGCAAACAATAGACAAGATGGCCAAAGGGGAAAGCACATAGAGCTGCTAAAGAGGGGTGGCAAAAGCTTATTAACATTTATGTAGGGAAATAGGAAAAAGAGACAGAGCTGTCAGTCATAGAAACCAAAAAAAATGCTTTACACAGAATCTGTTTACTTTTTATATTTGTATATGATACTTGACTATTTCTTATTACTTAGTAGAGACTATTTTTTATTTTTTTATGTTTTATTTATTTCTGAGAGAGAGACAGCATGAACGGGGGGGGGAGGGGCAGAGAGGGGGAGACACAGAATCTGAAACAGGCTCGAGGCTCTGAGCTAGCTGTCGGCACAGAGCCCGACACGAGGCTCAAACCCACGAACCGTGAGATCGTGACCTGAGCTGAAGTCGGATGCTTAACTGACTCAGCCACCCGGGCACCCCAGATTCTTTGTTTTTTAAATAAAACACATGGTGTGTATATAGTATGCTTACTTGGAAGTGGCTACAGATTCTTTTTAATGTTGACTGTTTAAATCAGTGGGACATGGTACTTCATTTTCCAGAGGAACTAAATTCTCACCATAAGATTAATGAAGAAACAGAGGTAGACAGAGCTTGGATACTTAGAAGCGGTGGCCAGAAAGGTGCCTTAATTTAATTGAATTTAGCAAATTGGAAATTTGTGATGGTATGGGTTTTTACAGATATGCTAGATTTTTTAAATCATTATTTTGAGATGGGGGGCAGGGCAGAGAGAGAAGGGGATGGAAGATCTGAAGCAGGCTTTGTGCTGACAGAAGAGAACATGGTGCAGGGCTCAAACTCACGAACCACCAGATCATGACCTAGGCCAAAGTTGGACCCTTAACCGACTTAGCCACCCAGGCGTGATTCAAATATGCTATATTTTAAATATCACTAAAAATAATGTTTTTGTATTTATTACTTCTAAATCCTTTTGTAATGGTGAGTAACCTTAGAATCTTACAGTTTTTGAGACTGAAGGAATTTTAGAGATCATAGCTCATCTTGCCTTGATGTTGGCAACCCTTCACAGATTTTTTTCAATAATTTTCAACCTATGATGCTTATTCTTCATAAAAACCATCTTTTTGTTACCAGTATTGTCATTCTTTCATTTTGAAAGGTTGATGTTTATCTTGTGATAAACTTCTGCCTTCCAAATTTCCCTTAGATCTTTTAGAAACAATCTGTTTGCTTTTATTATATACATAATTTGTAGGCTCCACGCTCAGCATGAGGCTTGAACTCATCACCCCAAGATCAAGGTGCATGGGTGGCGCAGTCAGTTGAGTGCCTTTCTCAGCTCTTAGGTCATGATCTTAGGATGGTGGGATCCAGCCCTGAGTTCCTGTGTAACGCTCATGCTGTGTGTGGAGACTTCTTGGGATTCTCTTCTTCTCCTCTCTCTCTCTCTCTCTCTCTCTCTCCCTCCCCCCTCCCCCCTCCCCCTCCCCCTTCCCCTCTCCCTCTCTCTCTCTCTCTCAAATTAAAAAATGGGACCTGGATGGCTCAATTGATTAAACATCCAATTCTTGATTTTGGCTCAGATCATGATCTCATAGCTCCAAGTTTCAAAGCCCTGTAGGGCTATGCGCTGATCATGTGGAGTCTGCTTGGGATTCTCTGTCTCCCAGTCTCTCTACCCCTCCTTCACTTGAGTGTGCTTGCTCTCTCTCTCTCTCATAAATAAATAAAAGAAAAATAATTTAAAACATTGCATGCTTTACCGACTAAAACAGCCAGGTGCCCCTCTTAGTCTATTTGCTTTTAAAACACTAGCTTTTTTCCTTCTTCACTTCTTCTTTTAACATGTTTTTGAAAAATAAAAAATGTTTACAAGGTGGTATATTCATTGTTCAAATCTGGAAAACGTAAATGCACACATTTTGGTATATCTGATTTTGGTGAAAAATGCTAGTTTCCAACTATCATTGCTCAGAGTCCTAGAAACTTGAATTTAGAAATATGATTACTGGAGTGCCTGGGTGGCTCAGTTGATTAAGTGTCTGACTCTTGATACCGTCTCAAGTCATGATATGATTTATGAGTTTGAGCCCTGCACTTTCAGTGCAGAGCCTGCTTGGGACTCTTTCTCTCCTCACTTGCTCTCTGCCCCTTCTCAGTGCGTGTGTGCTCTCTCTCCCCTTCTCTCTCAGAATAAATAAACTGAAAAAAATATGATTACTTTCTTTTTCTTTAAAAGGGGGGATTACTGTTATTCAGGAGGCTTTGTTTTTGTAGACTGACCCTCGTTGCTCGCTTGGGCAGCAGCACATATACTACAATTGGAACGATACCGAGAAGATTAGCATGGCCCTATGCAAGGGTCACATATAGACTGACACTCTGACTTTAATGATTCACATTTATAGGGACATCGTAAGCAGGACAATAATGTTAAATATTAATAGCATCCAAATAACCAAAAGTTTTTTTAAAATTAAAAAGACTAGGGGCGCCTGGGTGGCTTAGTCGGTTAAGCGTCCGACTTTCGCTTAGGTCATGATCTCGCGGTTCGTGGGTTCGAGCCCCGCGTCGGGCCCTGTGCTGACTGCCAGCTCGGAGCCTGGAGCCTGTTTCAGTCTGTGACTCCCTCTCTCTCTGACCCTCCCCTGCTCACGCTGTCTCTCTCTCTCTCCTAGAAATAAATAAAACATTAAAAAAAAATTAAAAAAAAAAAATTAAAAAGACTATATAGTTTCTTTGTAGAGGCTGTAGTTTCTTTGTTCTGTAACTGTAACAGTATGTTTTTTGAAATCAGAACAGGCAAATAGCAAAGAAATGCACCTGTTGAACTTATTGTTTCAAGAGTTTTTAAATTACTAATTGTGTAAATTGTACCATTTTGTTACTTAAGATGTGGATCTGCTGAATGCAGCCCTGTGTTTACGCAGGAGTTGAGGTTTTTTATTTATTTTCCTCCAGTGGGTCTTTATGACATTTAGATTAAACTGGGCAGTAGTCCTATCCTAGCCTCCTAGGCTCTGCAAAACCTGATTTCTGCCTACTCTCACTTCTCCTTCCTCTCCCCCTCAGACATGAACCCACTTATCCCAGATCAAAATTGATTTTTATTCCCTGCAGTGTTTCTCAGCTGTGGCTATACTTGCATACCTTGGGGATATCGTGGGTTCAATTCCAGACCAGTGTAATAAAGTAAATACTGCAATAAAGCAAGTCAAATGAGAATTTTTTTTGGTTTCCCAGTGCGTGTGGAAATTATGTTTATACTATATTGTAGTCTATTAAGTGTGCAATAGCAGTATGTTTTTTAAAAACAGTGTATATACCTTAATTAAAAATTACTTTATTGATAAAAAATGTTAACCATCATCTTAGCTTTCCAGTGAGTCATAATCTTTTTGCTGATGGAGGATCTTGCCTTGATGTGGATCAGGGTGATGGTAGCTGAAGGTTGGGGTGGCTGTTTCAGTTTCTTAAGACAATAGTGATGTTTGCCGCATCAATGGAATCGTCCTTTCATGAACCATTTTTCTGTAAATTGCAATGGCATTTGATATCATTTTATCCACAGTAGAACTTTTTTCAAAATTAGAGTAGTCTTGGGGTGCCTGGGTTGCTCATTTGGTTAAGCGTCCAATTCTTGATTTCAGCATAGGTCATAATCTCAGGGTTAGTGAGATCAAGCCCTGTGTTGGGCTCCACTCTGGCAGTGCAGAGCCTGCTTGGGATTCTCTCTCTCTCTGCCCTTCCCTTGAATATGTTCTCTGTCTCTCAAAATAAATAAATAAACTTTTAAAAAATTAGTCTTCTCAAACCCTGCCATTGCTTCATCAACTAAGTTTATGTCATATGCTCAGTCCTTTGTTGTCATTTCAGCGTCTTCACCAGGAGTAGAATCTATCTCAAGAAACAAACACTTTCTTTGCTCATCCCTAGGAAACAACTCCTCATCCATTTAAACTTGATGCTAAGATTGTAGCCATTCAGTCCCATCTTCGGGCTCTACTTCTCATTCAGTTCCACCACATCTGCAGTTACTTACGCCACTAAAGTCTTCAGCTCCTCTGGGTCATTCCACAGGGGTTGAAATCAGCTTCTTCCAAACTGCTTTTAGTGTTGATATTTTATGTGACCTCATTAATCACAAATATTTTTTTAAGGTTATTTATTTATTTTGAGAGAGAGAACACAGGGGAGGGCTAGAGAGAGAGAATCCCAAGTAGGCTTTGAGCTGTCAGTGCCAAGCCCAACACGGGGCTCAAACCCCTGAACTGTGAAATCAGGACCTGAGCCAAAACCAAGAGTCAGGTGCTCAACCAACTGAGCCACCTAGGCACCCCTTATCATGAATATTTTTAATAGCATCTACAGTAGTGATCCTTTCTAGAAGGTTCTCAGTTTACTTTGCCTAGATCCATCAAAGGAATCTATGGTTGTGATAGCCTTACAAAATGTATTTCTTAAATAATAAGACTTGAAAGGTGAAGGGACTCCTTGATTCATGGGCCGGAGAATGGTTGTTATGGCAGCAGGTATAAAAACATCTTGTTGTACGTCTCTGTTAGAGCCCTTGGGTGACCAGGTACGTTGTCAGTAGGACAGTAATATTTTGGAAGGAATCTTTTTTTCCAGAGTAGCTTCCCTAATAGGATGTATGTCAGTGGAGCATGTGACTCTTAATCTCAGGGTTGTGAGTTTGAGTCCCACATTGGGTATAGAGATTACTTAAAATCTTTAAAAATAATATTCAGTAAACCATGTCATAAACAGATGTGCTGTCATCTAGGCTTTGTTTTTCCATTTCTAGCACAGATAGAGTAGATGTAACATAATGCTTTAGCACCCTAGGATTTTCAGAATGGTAAATGAGCATTGGCTTTAATTTAAAGTTACCAGCTGCATTAGCCCCTGACAAAAGAGTTAGCTTGTCCTTTGAAGCTTTGAAGCCAGATATTGACTTCTTTCTAGCTATGAAAGTCCTAGACACATCTTCTTCCAATAGAAGACTGTTTCATCTGCATTGAAAATCTGTTAGTGTAGCTGCTTTCATTAATTGACTTAGGTAGGGCTTCTGGATTATTTGTTGAAGCTTCTACATCAGCACTTGCTCCATCTTGCACTTGTGTGTTATGAAGTTGGCTTCTCTCCTTTAACCTCATGAAACAATCTCTGCTGGCTTCAGAGTTTTCTTCAGCTTCCTCACCTCTCAGCCTTTATTTTATTTATTTTTTTTATGGTTTATTTTTATTTTTGAGACTGAGAGAGAGCATGGGTGGGAGAGGGCGGGAAGAGACAGAGACACAGAATTTGAAACAGGCTTCAGACTCTGAGCTATCAGCACAGAACCCGATGCAGGCCTTGAACCCATGAACCATGAGATCATGACCTGAGCTGAAGTCAAAGGCTTAATGGATGGAGCCACCCAGGCACCTCACCTCTCAGCCTTTATAGAATTGAAGAGCATTAGGACCTCACTCTTGGATTGGGCTTTGGCCTAAGGAAATGTGGCTGTTTGATCCAGATCACAAAAACTTTATCCATATCAGCATTAAGGGTGTTTCACTTTCATTCCTATATTCACTGGAGTAGTACTTTTAATTTCCCTTAATAACTTCTCCTTTGAATTCACACCTTGGCTAACTTCGGTGCAAGAGGCCTAGCTTTTAGCCTATCCTGGCTTTCAATATTGCTTTCTTACTAAACTTAATCATTTTCTAGCTTTTGATTTAAAGTGGGAGACATGAGACTTTTCCTTTCACTTGAATACTTGCAGGCCATTGGATTGTTTATTGATATAATTTCAATATTATCGTGTCTTAGGGAAGAGAGGAAGAGGAAGGAATAGCTGGTGGACAGTCAGAACCACCCCCCCCCACACCATTTATCAGTTAAGTTCACTGTCTTAGTTCATGGTATCCCAAAACAGTGGCACTAGTAACATCAAGGATCACTGATCACAGATCACCATAACAAGTATAATAATAATGGAAAAGTTTGAAATATTACGAGAATTACCAGAATGTGATACAGACATGAAGTGAGCAAACGCTGTGGGGAAAAATACTGCTGAAAAACTTCTTCCACTCAGGGTTGCCACAAACTTTCAATTTGTAAAAACAAACAAACAGACAGACAGACAAAAAAACCAGTCTCTACAAAGCACAATAATAAAGGGAGGTATGCCTGTACTTTAAACTGTAGGTGCCTGAGGAGCTTTTCAAAAAATACTATTGCTAGCCCCAGCCTGAGAAATTCTGATTTAATTTGTTTGGCATGGGGACTATAGTGTCTTTTAAAACCTTCCTGGGGAAGTCTACAGCCTGTGTTGAGAACCACTGATTGACTTTTCTTAGCTCATATCATGTTTTCAGAGAGATCTGTTGGACCTTTACTATTATATCCAGTCTCTACCCCCTCTTTGCTGTCCCTTTATATCCAGATAGTTTTTTCATTCTCCTATTTTTATTTACTTATTTATTGTTAAAAGTTTCATGAAGACAGGGACATGATCAATTTTTTCATAATATATCCTAACATCTGAGACACGGTTTGGCAGTTTATGTGTTCTCAAAACAATTGTATCTTGTTGAATATTGTCACCGTAGCAGTAAGGCGGCAATTTCAGACTTGTTGTTTCTGTGCAAATTGTAGAGGATTGCTTTGCTAAGTTGTATTTATGAGGACATTGGTTTCATTATGTAAAGTTTTAGTATCAAAGGACAAGCACATACAAGGTATGTTATCTCTTGGAAGCTGTTGTGGATGTACTATGCTTTAGTCCCTTTGATGGTTGGTATGTTCTGCTCATTGAATGTTCATTTCACACAGGAGTTGTGTGCGTGTGTTCATTACTTTCTCTTTTTTTATTTGTTGCATAAACCACAAGACAGATAAGAAGTGAAAGGAACCCACACTTCAGCTACTCTTTGTTTACCTATAGTCTTTGTTAATATCATTGCATATTTTAGATATGTGTTTTGCCAGTGAGGATAGATTTTTAAACTCTTTTTACTTAAGAATAAACCATTCACATTTTTTCATTTTCTGGTCTTGAAACTTTTTTTTTTTCATTTCAAGTCATTGTTCTTAAAACATCTGCTATTTTTCTTTGTTTTCTGTTAAAAAGCAAAGTGCACTTACTGTTTATATTTAGACATTGCAATATGTGCAACAGAGAATCAGAATTCTTTATAATCAGGAGTGTAGCTCCTGCTGATAATTTGTGGTATGGTTTTGTAGACTTTCAGACTTGGCACCTGGATTGTATTTTTTATACTTAACATATATACTTTGTTTGAAAAATCATGTATACTCTTTACAACTATTTATATATTTTTGAGAGGAAGAATTCACAGACGGCAAGGAACCCAGTGTGAGCCTTGATCTCAAGACTGTGAGATCGTGACCTGAGATGAAATCAAGAGTCAGACACTTTTAACCAACTGAACCACCCAGGCACTCCATGTATACTTGTTTACTTTATATCTTGAGCATCTTTCTGTATAAATCTCTGCTGGTTTTTATAAAGATCCCAAACTAAACATAGCTAAGACAGAACTCTTGCCTCTCCTTTTCCCTCATCTTCCCTAAATCTAGGCATCCTTACCTTGCTTAACATCCAGCTTTTCAAGCTCAAGACCAATATTTTATTTGATTCATCTTCCCTGGCCCCCTGTGCCTCCAATTTTTAACCACAGCTACATCTTGTGCCTAGGCTTTTGCGTCTGTGATGTTTCCACATTCTACCTTTGGCTCCCCATAATCCATTCTCCAAATTGTAGTCAGGATATTTTTAAAATCAAAGACATGTCTTCTGTTCAAAATTAAATGGTTTCATGTTGCTTGAAGGATAACATTTAAAATTCTAATAGGCTTTCTCATCCAACCTTCTCTTTCCCTTTCAACTCTCTCTTACTAGTTTCTACTTCATCAGCTTTTATGTTTTTGAACATGATAAGCATGTCAGGACCTTAGAGCCTTTGTATTTCACTTTTTTCTTCATCCTTGAAGCAGGCTTTTTCCCCATTAGATTCAAATCAGAAGTCTTTTCCTAAGAGAGGCCTTTGGTGATCAACTAAAGTAGTTCCACTCTTTTTTACTTTCTCTTTATCCTGTTTGGTTTCATTCATAACATATGTTATTGTCTGAAATGATCATATTTACCTATCCTTTCAATCACCACAAAAACCCCTGAGAGCAGATTCTAGTGTGCTGTCAAATAATTCTTTCACCCAGAGTTGCAAAGATATTCTCCTTTGTTTTCTCTAGAAGTTTTATCGTTTTAGGTTTTACATTTTGTCTATGCTCCTTTTTTAAAAAATTGAGATACAATTAACATAATGTGTAGGTTTGAGGTATACGTGTTGATGTGATTTCATGCATTTATATACTGCTGAATAATTATTATTGTAATATTGGTTGATGGTCTCTTCACATCACGTAGTGTGTGTGTGTGTGTGTGTGTGTGTGTGTGTAGTGAGAACCTTTAAATTCTTCTCTCTTACCAACTTTGATGTATATAATACAGCATTTTGACTATAACCATAATGCTGTGCATTAGACCTTCAGAACGCACACGTCTTCTAACTTTAGGTTTGTACCCTTTACTATGGTCTATTTTGAGTTGTTTGTATATAGTAGGAGGGATGGATCAGAATTCATTTTTTTATATTATGTATACCTGATTGCTCCAGCACCGTTTGTTGAGAAGATTGTCCTTTATCCACTGAGTATTCTTTGCATTTGTAAAAAATCAGATGCCTGTGTATATTTATATTTTTGCATTCTATGCTGTTTCAATGATCAGTCTTTTTTTAGGCCAGTACTGGCAGTTTTTCTTTTTTTTTTAAGTGTTTTTAATGTTTATTTTTTGAGGGAGACAGAGTGCGTGTGAGGGAGGGGCAGCGAGAGAGGGAGAGAAAGAATCCCAACCAGGCTACCAAGTGTCAGCACAGAACCCAACCAAGTTGGGACTTTATTGCACAAACCTGAACCTGTAAGACAACCAGGCGGCCCTACAGCAAATTTTTATATATTGATCTTGGGTGCAACTTTGGTAGACTCTCTTTTTAGTTCTAATAGCCTTTTCTAGAACCTGTTAGTTTCTACAAATACGACCAGCTCAGCAAAGTGAAGAGTTTTGTTTCATCCCTTCCATTCTGAATTCCTTTTGTTTCTTTTTCTTATTGTACTAGAACTTCTAGTACAGTGTTGGACAGAAGGAGAATTGATATTCTTGCCTTGTTCCTGATCTTTGGGAGAACAGGGGCAAACATTCAGTCTTTTGCCATTAAGTATGGTGTTGCTGTAGGTTTTTGGATTTTACTAATAGACTTAATTTTTTTGTTGGTTTTCATAGATACCCTTTATCAAGCTGAGCCCTAATTTACTTACAGTTTTTATCAGGAATAGGTATTGTTTCTGTCGGGTGCTTTTTAAAATTGAGATAATCATGTGCTTGCCTATGCTTATCTATGGTGAAATGCATTGATTGATTTTTGATTGTTAAACCAACTTTGCATTCCTGGGATAAAGATATTTAAATGATTAAAAAAAAATCTCATATTATTCCTTTAGTTCTCTTTCTGGTGCAGTTCATTCTTTCCTGTAGCTGTAGATGTTGATCTGTTGTCATTTTTTTTCTATTTGAAGGACTTTAATATTTCTTGTAGTATAGGTCTTGCTAGTGATGAGTTCTTTCAGATTTCTTGTGTCTGAGAAAGTGCCTAACCCTTTTTTTGGTCTTCAGTTTTGAAAGATATTTTTATTGAGTAGAGAATTCTAAGTTCATGAGAATTTTTTCCTTTCAATACTTTAGGCATGTGGCTGCAACATTTTCTTACTTGCATGATTTCCAACTAGGGTTCTCCTGTTTGTTTGTTTGTTTGTTTGTTTTTTAAGTATTCATTAAAGTTGTTTTTAATGTTTATTTTAAAAAATTTGTTAATGTTTATTTATTTTTGAGAGAGAGAGACAGACAACATGAGGGTGGGGAGGGGCAGAGAGAGAGAGAGAGGGAGACACAGAATCTGAAGCAGCTGTGAGCTGTCAGCACAGAGCCCAGTTCGGGGCTCGAACCCATGAACTGCAAGATCATGACTTGAGCCGAAGTTGGACGCTTAATCAGCTGAGCCACCCAGGCACCCCAATATTTATTTATTTTTGAGAGAGGGAGAGTGCCAGCAGGGAAGGTGCAGAGAGAGAGGGAGATAGTGGATCTTTTTTTTTTTTTTAATGTTTTATTTATTTCTAGGAGAGAGAGAGAGAGACAGCATGAGCAGGGGAGGGTCAGAGAGAGAGGGAGTCACAAGACTCTGAAACAGGCAGGCTCCAGGCTCCGAACCAGCAGTCAGCACAGAGCTTGACGCGGGGCTCGAACCCACGAACCGCGAGATCATGACCTAAGCGAAAGTCGGACGCTCAACCGACTAAGCCACCCAGGCGCCCCGGGAGATAGTGGATCTTAAAGGGGCTCTGCACTGATCGCACAGAGTGCAGTGTGGGGCTTGAACTCACAAACTATGAGATCATAAACAGAGCTGAAGTCAGACGCTTAATCAACTGAGCCACCCAGGCGCCCCTACTGTTGTTATTTTTGTTTGTTTCTCATGTTGCTTTTAGAATTTTCTCCTTGGGCGGCACCTGGGTGGCTCAGTCAGTTAAGAGTCTGACTCTTGATTTCTGGTCAAGTCATGATCTTATGGTTCATGGGTTCGAGCCCTGTTTTGGGCTTTGTGCTGACATCTTAGAGCCTGGAGCCTGCTTTCTCTGTCTCCTCTCTCTCTCTCTCCTTCCCCCTCTCTGTCTCCCACTGCACTTGTGCACACATATTCTGTCTCTCAAAAATAAATAAAATTTGGGGAAAAAAGATTTTCTCTTTATTGTTACTGATTTTTTTATTTTTAAAAATAAAAGATTTTATTTTATTTCTTTATTTTAAAAATAAAAGATTTTTTATTTTTAAGTAATCTGCACCCAACATGGGGCTCAAACTCACAACCCTGAAATCAAGAGCTGCACACTCTACCAGCTGAGCCAGCCAGGCTCCCCTCTTTATTGTTAGTTTTGAACAATTTGATTAAGATGTGCTTTGGTGTGGTTTTCCCATATATATGTATTTTTTAATGTTTTATTTATTTTTAGGAGAGAGAGAGAGAGAGAGAGAGGGAGTCACAGACTGAAACAGGCTCCAGGCTCTGAGCTGGAAGTCAGCACAGAGCCTGACGCGGGGCTTGAACCCACGAACCGTGAGATCATGACCCAAGTGAAAGTTGGACGCTTAACCGACTAAGCCACCCAGGCGCCCCTTCCCATATTTTTTATTCTTGGATTTGTTGGGTCTTTTGGATCTGGGTTTGTAGTTTTCATCAGCTTTGTACCATTTGATCATTATTTTTTCTGTCTCTCACCCCTCCTTAAAGTGGCTGCTATTACACAAAGATTAGGCTGCTTGAAGTCATCTTAAGGCATACCAATACTGTTTTAAGTTCTTTTTTTCCCAATGTCTTCTACTGATGACTTCAACTTCACTTTTTTTTTTTTTAAATCAAAATGCCTAAAATGCTGTTAATCCCATCCAGTGTGTTTTTCATTTCTTTTTAAAAATTTTTTTAATTTATTTAAGTTTACACCCAAGTTAGTTAGCATATAGTGCAACAATGATTTCAAGAGTAGATTCCTTAGTGCCCCTTACCCATTTAGCCCATCCCCCCTCTGCAAACCCCTCCAGTAACCCTCTGCTCTTCATATTTAAGAGTCTCATGTTTTTGTCCCTCTACCTGTTTTTATATTTTTGCTTCCCTTGCAAAATGTTATGTTACTCCTTTTTATCTTAACATCCTCATATGACTGAGGTCATATGATATTTATCTTTCTCTAATTTTGCTTAGCATAATACCCTCTAGTTCCATCCACATAGTTGCAAATGGCAAGATTTCATTCTTTTTGATCGCCAAGTAATACTCCAGTGTGTGTGTGTACACGTACATACATACACACCACATCTTCTTTATCCATTCATCTGTCATTGGGCGTTTGGGCTCTTTTCATACTTTGGCTATTGTTGATAGTGCTGCTGTAAACATTAGGGTGCATGTGCCCTTTTGAAACAGCATACCTGTATCCCTTGGATAAATACCTAATAGTGCAATTGCTGGGTTGTAGGGTAGTTCTATTTTTAATTTTTTGAGGAACCTCCATACTGTTTTTCAGAGTGGCTGCACCAGTTTGCATTCCCACCAGCAGTGCAAAAGAGATCCTCTTTCTCCACATCCTCATGTTTGTTGTTGCCTGAGTTGTTAATGTTAGCCATTCTGATGAGTGTGAGTTGGTATCTCATTGTGGTTTTAAATTTGTATTTCCCTGATGATGAGTGACTTTGAGCATCATTTCATGTGTCTGTTGGCCACTGTGTTTTTCATTTCTATAAATTTTGATTTTAAATATCGTTCAAGTCTCTATTTGTAGTCAACCTTCTTTTTTGAATATGTAGAATGCAGTTAAAATTTACAAAGACTGGTTTAACAATAGTTTAATATCCACTGGGTCACTTGGGTTGGTTTCAGTTGATTGATTCTTCTCTTTAATGTGGTTCATATTTTCCTGCTTGTTTGTGTAATTTTTATTTGCATGCGACTGTGGATTTTACTTTCTTGAGTGTTGGATTTTTTTTCTTTTTTATAAATATTCTTTAAATTTGTTTGAAACTCAGCTACTGAGGAAGAGTTTGATCCTTTTTGAATATTGCTTTAAGACTTCTTAGGCAAGACCAGATCAGTGTTTACTTTGGGTCCTTTTTTTTTTTTTTTTAACCCACTGCTGAGATGAGGTGTTTATTAATATTCTACCCAATACCCAGTGATTTAAGAGTTTTGTTGTTTTTGTTTTTGCTTTTGTTTTTGTTTTAAGTCTAGCTGGTGAGAACAGACACTATTCCCAGCCCTTTGGAAATAGCATTTCCTGTTCCTCTGATTAAGATGGCTCTTTCCTGGCGCAGCTGGGTTGCCCAGCAGGTTAAGCATCTGACTTCAGCTCAGGTTATGATCTTGTGGTTCATGACTTCAAGCCTTTCTGTTGTCAGCGTGGATAACGCATCTATTCTCGGTACTTCACTTCTCAATGTTTTTAGCTATTGATGGGGTGTGGGGGTTTTGGGGTAGAATTGACCATATTATGCCCTACTTCCACCCTAACCACTCAAAAAAAGTTTAAATAAAAACCAAAACCCTAAGGGTGATATGTGTGTACTTCATTAAGTAGAAGGAAGATAGTATTAAGAGCTAATTTGTGTATTTTTCCTGTTTGATTAATAGACTAGTTTTTAGTTAAGGCACATACAAGATTAGGATATATTAGCTCCAAAGATGAAATTCTTTGTATTTATATGTGAGTGTTCATAAAAGTATTATTTTCTTCTAATAACTTCTTTTATATACAGAGACATGTTTTGACAATTTTCACACCATTTATTGAACATTTAATCTGTAGCCATGAAATAGAATATTGCTTTTATGTATCATTGGTTTATGAGGAAATGTTCTACCTTTTGCAGAATGCAGAGAAAATAGAATGTTTCTTTTATAATAAATTATTAAATTACTGTAGTTTTGTTAGATACATACTGCTTGAAAACAGGCGTGAAATTTATAGAGGAATGATGGTAATTCTTCTATCATATTTACATTCCATATGTATAAACTGATGCCTGTCATCTCGAGCCTATTAAATTGAAGAGTATTTGTTTATTAAATAGAAAGACAATTTCCATAGATTTACTGTATTTGAACTATTCATTTCAGTATGGATTAAAATAATTCTTTTTTTTAAGTAGGCTCCACATCCAACATGAGGCTCAAACTCATGATCCTGTGATCGACTGGCATGCGCTATCAACTGAACTAGCCAGGCGCCTCTGGATTAAAACTCTTACTCTCTGTGATATAGTTAAGTGGTTATAAGCCACTAACTGTTACTGAATGCAGGACAGTTTACTTAGATTGATATTGTTGTGTATTGGTTCTTGAAATTTGACAGTATTGAACAAGTGTATGAAATTATTATTATACTATTTATTTATTTTGAGAGAGAGCAAGCACGCAGGAGGGGCAGAGAGACTGAAAGAGAGAGAATCCCAAGCAGGCTCCATACTATTAGTGCAGAGCCCAGTGTGAGGCTTGAACTCCTGAATCGTGAGATCATGACCTGAGCCAAAACTGAGTGGGGTGACTAACCAACTGAGCCAGCCAGGTGTCCTGAAATTATTAGATATGAGTTATTGAAGATTGGTTTCATTTCTCAGTGTTTTTATTTTTCAGAATTTCTGGGAACATTAGAATTTACTGAGAGTTTCTTAAAATAAGCTAGCTAATAAATTCTAAAATTTTCCTCACTTTTCATCCTTATGTGTGTCTTAAAGGTTTGAAGGGGTGTGGCAGGAGGTTTTGGACTCGATGAGTTTCCACCGAAATGTCGGAGAAGTCAGGCCAGAGCACAAAAGCAAAGGATGGGAAAAAGTATGCAACACTCAGTTTATTTAATACTTACAAGGGTAAATCTTTAGAAACTCAAAAAACCACAGGTGAGTAAAATTAAGTGGTATATTTTTATGATTTTCATGGTTTTATTTTATTACTGTGATGGTACTCTGTTGTTATTCCTATTAGGAGCCAGGACAAATCCATGTTTATGCAACCTTCTGTATATTGGGCTTTTTGTGTATGTGCCCATATTTCGGGGGATAAGTTAAATAATCTTACAGTTGAAAATTTATAAATGTTTTAAAATAATGTTTATTATTTTCTTGTTTGTTGTCAGTAGACAATAAGTAGAATTGTGTGGTTCCAAAGGAGAAACTTGTTCAGTGAGATTGGTAGGCATAGAATTAGTGGTTATTTACCACCGCTTTTTAGTTATGAAATAAAGTCCTCAGGTGTTTTGTTTGTTTCTTGATACCTTGAACCCAGTATTTGCAGTGAAAGGTGAAAACTGGACCATGTATGGTACATTAATAGTATTCATTATGAACGCGAAGTTAGCATATTAATTCTAAATATGTGCTCAATTTTGGGTTTAAAATACATTCCCCGAAAAGATTACAAAGCCCGTTTTCACCATGTTTTCCTTTTCATAGTATATAGGGTTGTTAGAATGTTTAATCTTCTTTTCAGTGACTTGATAGTTTAATATAATTTCTACAGTGAACTATGTTCCTGGTGTGTGGCTTAGCTTTAAAATTCTTAAAAGTCAGTCAGAGAAAGACTGATAGCATATGATTTCACTTATATGTGGAATTTGAGGAACTTAACAGATGATCATAGGGAAGGGGAAGGAAAAATAAGATAATAAACAGAGAGGCAAACCATAAGAGACTCCTTAAAGGTTCTGTTTTGTTTTTAAAGTTTATTTATTCATTTTGAGAGAGACAGAGTGCAAGTGGGAGAGGGGCAGGCGGTGGGAGGGTAGGGCACTACAGAGGATTCAAAGCAGGCTCTGGTCTGAGAGCAGATAGTCCGATGCAGGGCTTGAACTCAAAAACTGCAAGATCATGACCTGAGCCGAAGGAAGATGCTATGCTTAACCGAATGAGCCACCCAGGCACCCCCAAACCATAAGTGACTCAAATACAGAGAATTAACTCAGGATTGATGAGGGTGGGGAAAATGGGTGATGGGCATTGAGGGCACTTTTGGGATGAGCACTGGGTGGTATATATAAGGGATGAACCATTGGATTCTACTCCTGAAGCCAAGACTACATGGTATGTTAACTAACTTGAGAATGAATGAACGAATGAGTGAGTGAGTGAATGAATAAAATTCTTATTTTAACAATTAGGAAATAATAGTTCAAGATTCCATTAATTTGTATTGTTTTCAATACAGTTTTAAGAATAAACTGAGCAATTAAATAGATGTTGTAAGAAAGTTGATGTTATTGCTCTTTAGTTGCAGCTCGACATGGATTACAGAGTCTTGGAAAAGTTGGTATTTCACGGCGTATGCCTCCACCTGCTAACCTCCCAAGTCTCAAAGCAGAAAACAAAGGCAATGACCCTAATGTGAACATTGTACCTAAAGATGGCACAGGATGGGCATCAAAACAAGAGCAGCATGAAGAAGAAAAGTGAGTCAAAGTCAACTAAAAAATGAAACTATTCCCCTTTCTTTAGGGAACTTCTTTTCTTCTTTTAAAGATTTTATTTCTGAGTGATCTCCACACCTAATGTGGGTCTCAGACCCACAAACCCTGAGATCAAGAGTCGGATGCTCCACCAACTCAGCCAGCCAGGCACCCTGTAGAGAGCTTCTATTTGAGTTTGTTCTATGAACTAGACATTGTACTACATGTATTAGATATCTCATGCCATCCAAAGTCAATTTTACATTGTCCACTCGTGATGAATTTGTTTTTTAAAGAAAGTTTTAATTCATTTTTTAAAGTTTATTTATTTTGAGAGCAAGAGAGAGAGTGTGTGTGCACAAGTGAGGGAGGGGCAGAGAAAGCGGGGGAGAGAGAATCCCAAGCAGGCTTTGAGCTGTCAGTCCAGAGCCTGATGCAGGGCTCTATCACAATGAGATCATGACCTGAGCCGAGATCAAGAATATGATGCTTAACCAACTGAGCCACCCAGCCTCCCGTGATGAATTTGTTTTTGTGCGAAAGTTTAGTGGCAGTATTTACATTGTCAATGTAGAACAGATGACAGAATTGCTAATCACAACTTTTCTTATGTACCATATCAGACTCCCTCAAACCCCCACCATATCTGGCATTCTCTTTCTAATATAATTAGGAGTTGATTCTGTTAAATAATTTCCATGATGCTAAGAATTCTGTTTGCCTGGTTCACTGAAACTATATCTGATGCACATTTTTAAGTGCTCAAGTAATGTTATTTGAATGGATAAAGAATTATCAAGAAGGCTATGAGCTTATTCATTCAATACATATTTAGCATTTAGTGTTTCAGGGATTATGCAGGGCTCTTAAGTTTGTTGAATGACCAGGTGAAGTAGTGGTAATCTAGAAAAATAATACAAGCAATTGGGTACTTGGTGCCTTTGGTCTGTATCCATTATCAAATTTTTGTGCTCCTCTTTGGGGAATTTGATATAGTAAATTTGACTTTACTTGGATAAAATTCGTCAAAGACATTGTTCTCTGTTTCTTAGTTGTAGAATTATTTTGTAGTAGCAAGTCAGTTATAGGCCTGAGTATGCCAGAAATATATTGCATCTCTTATGTTTCTTAACTGCTATCTTTTTTATTTTAAGCATTAACTCATTATAAAGATTGAATAAAACTGTAGATTCTTTAAAAATACCTTTTACTCAAGGGGATATATCAGGCAGATTGCTGCTACCTCTCAATAACAGTAATAAGTACAGAGGTGAACCTTTTGGCTGCCAGATGGAGAGTTTGCTTAGACTTAGCCTTGGCCAAGTCCACCAGTCCAGACAGTATGTATGCCTCTACTGTTATTTTTAATTATATATAAATGTATACTTTTTCAAAACAGGCTTTTGGTATCTATGCTCAATAATGAGTGTTTCCTTTTTTTACAAAATGAAAAGCAATTCAGCTACCTTCTTCTTGGGTTATTAAAGGATAGAAATGGAAGGGGATGAAAATAGCTATACTTTATTTAAAGGAATGTTGCAGAGGAAGAGCATTTGTGGGAAATGCATCTATGAGTAAATATGTAGCCAAAATAATCTGTACGTAAAATTATCTTAAATACAGTATTTATTTTATTTGAACATATAGTGTCTAAAATAATGGATTCATGTTTTTTTTTAAGAACACCAGAAGTTCCACCAGCACAGCCAAAACCTGGGGTTGCAGCTCCCCCAGAAGTAGCACCTGCTCCCAAATCTTGGGCCAGTAACAAGCAAGGTGGGCAAGGAGACGGTAAGTGGACATTAGCTGGGGAAACTGGCTAGGCTTGATAGTTACTGAGCAGCCATGCAGAAGATAAGGGTTAGATTATTATGTTTTGGCAGGGGCGGAGAACATTGTTGAAGGATATACTCCAGACCTAAAAAGCGTCTGTTTTTCAATTCTTGGGGTGCCAAGTTTCGGTGCCAAAACCCATATTTGAGCCAATGATAGGAATTTAAAAGGCAGTCTTTAAGATACCGTCTGTTCCACATTGTTTTATCTTTACCCTACTACCTTTCAGCTTGTTAGGCATCAAAGGACCCAGAGATTGTGTAGATTGCTATAAACCATATTCATCACCATGTGTGCCCCATACCTCTTCTATCTCAAACCTGCTGCTCCTGATTCCATGGTAGAGAAGAGATAGTATCATCCATAAAGCACAGTAGCAGTAATACCCTCCCCCCTTTTTAAGGAATGATGGACTCCCCACCAAAATGTAAGTTTCCCACTTGCACAACAGGAAACATCTATAAAACATTGTATGGGAAAGCCAGGCCCTCAGACTAACACAACTAGATTTTTTAATTTATAGAAGTGTATAAATATGCATGCAGGCAGGCAGGTAGATGGATGGGTGAAGGGGTGATGAGGAAGGTTGTAACCAGTATATCAGTTGTAAATTCAGTGAAGGCATTTTAGCCTCACAGTGAATACTTGCGGTGTTTATTTATATATTCTATTTCAGTAGTATTTGAACTGATTCTTAGAGTTATTAGCCAAGGAATTTGACTTTTTGACAATGTAAGGAGTCCTGATGAAAGAGAAACAAGAGTGACACTCCCCTCACTCACCTCATCGTCTTTAATGAGTGAGTCCTGAACAGTGTCTGGCAGGATCTTTTCTTAGGTTTTTATCTCCTCGTGGCTGTTCATTAACTTTCCAGGAGGTTCTAATTCTAAATAAAATTTAATGTTTCATGGATATAAACAATCATCACTGAAAAATGGAATAATTTATCAGAGAAATGCAGAGACCTCTATCCTGGGAGGGTTTTTTCATTATTTTGAGTATGAGTTTCATTTAATGTTTTAAAAAAATCTGTAGGAATCCAGGTGAATAGTCATTTTCAGCAAGAGTTTCCCAGCCTGCAGGCAGCTGGGGACCAGGAAAAAAAAGAAAAAGAAGCGAATGAGGACAACTATGGACCTGGGCCCAGTTTACGTCCCCCAAGTAAGAATACTTGCTATTTAATAAAAATGGTGAATGAGATTATATTTGTGTTTTATTTTATGATCTAATCTCCTGTCTAATATTATTGTTATGTGTGACTTGGCTGTTTTGAAAGACAGTAACTGCTGTCTTCCGGTGTGGTTTTCACATGCACAGCATTGGTAGAACTTAAGAACTTAAGTCTAGAAATACACATCTTGGGCCTCACACCCAACCCACTAAATAAAAAATCTTCATTTTAACAAGATGCCTGGGTGAGTTCTTTGCACATTAATAATGGTCATTTTTACAATAGTAAAAATTGTGAGCCAACCTCCCCAATATGCAAATATTTATCTGTAAATTATATCCTTTATTTGCTTACTCTGGTTAACATTCAAGGATCCCTTGCTTTCTGAACTCAAACCAGAGAACCAAATAAATTAGGATAGTGGGAGATAGTTGTATTCTGTACATTATAAAGCAAAAACTAAAAATAGGTATATAAAGTCCTTGAGATTTTTAAATGAATTGTATTAGTTTCTTGTCATTGCCAAATAGCTCAATTAATCCTGTATACATGGGAAGGTTTCTCTTTTCAGTGATTGTTATAAATCTGTGTTTCTGATAACCTGATACAGTTCATATTTCTTAACAGCTTATTTTGTGTCTGGTCTGGGTAAATCATTTTTATTTTTAATTGCTGTTATGTAATTGATGCATTTATATTAGAAATAGATGTGTTTGTGTTACTCTTTTCTTGTTCAGTCAATTTTCACCAGTTATCTGTTGCTAAATAGTCTGGCAGCTTGAAACAAGAGACTGAACTGGACTTACTTCACATAGAATGTGAAGGCCAGGAATCTGGGAGCTGCTTAGCTAGGAGTTCTAGCTCAGGGCCTGTCTCAGGAAAGTTGTAGTGAAGCTGTCATCTAATGTTGACTTGATGGAGCTACTGGCCCAGGCTCTCTTTTCTATGTGGGATGCTCACAGCAATGCTTCCCCGGATAAAGTAAAGACAGATGTGACTGTTACCACCCAGGATGGAAGCCCAGTTTTTTATAACTTAATCTCATGAGAGACACATCATTACCTTTGCTTTATTCTGTAAGTGACACAGACCAGTCCTAGTTCATTGTCAGAGGGGCCTATACAGGGTGTGAATAGCAGGAGATAAAAATGCATTTTGGGCATCTTGGAGGCTAACTACCAAATACTGTAGTCACTCAGTTTGCTCCTTGGGTACATGTAACTAGCCATAGTAGACCCAAAACAAATTTGAGTGTCACTGTAGCTATAGAACTCCCACCCTTCTTTCTTCAGGACAGGATCCAACAGTGACTTTAATCTCTATATGACATATCCGTGAAGCTTGATAGAGAAGTTCTAATATTTTCTTCCCCATCCCCAGTATTGCTTTTGATGGCACCCTCTGAGGTACATTTGCTCTGCTTTGCAAGCAACTGTTCTTGATTACCTAAACACCTGGAAAGCAGTAGGGCCTAGACTCGATTTTCACTGCTCCTTTAGTGTGTGTTACTTTATTCAATTTAGAAATGTGCCTATTTTGATTTCATGGTGTTCCCATTTTTAGTTTTTTTTTTAATTCCCTTTTTTTTTTTCTTTTAACTTTGGCCTTGAATTCTAAGGTGGTGTTTGTTTCTTCTAATGTCTTTTCTCTCTCCATGCCAGATGTTGCTTGTTGGAGAGATGGTGGGAAGTCTGCTGGCTCACCTTTAACATCTGACCAAGATGAAAAGCCCTCTGGCCAGGATGAAAGCACAGCTGGAACATCAGAACAAAGTGACATCCTCAAAGTGGTGGAAAAGAGGATAGCTTGTGGTCCTCCACAGGCTAAACTGAATGGACAGCAGCCTGCTCTGGCTTCCCAGTACAGAGCTATGATGCCTCCTTATGTAAGTATTGTTGAAGAAGCAAGACGTTAAATAAGGTCTGGGTTCCAAGGAGAGAACTGAAGTGGGGAAAATTTTGGTCTTTATTTGCATTAACATCTAACTAGAATTTAGCATTTTCTTGATTAGGAATGCAGGAAGCAAATCACAGAAGTATCAGGAGTACCCTAGTTTTTATCATTTATAGGGATCATAGGTATTTTCATATCACATATTGTTTTGGATATAGCAAAATAATTATACTTAGCAATACTTTAGAGTAGTTAGTAGGGGCACCTGGGTGGCTCAGTCAGTTAAGCATCTGGCTTCGTTCAGGACATGATCTCATGGTTAGTGAGATTGGTCCCCGCATCTAGCTCTGCCGTGACTATGTGGAACGTGTTTGGGATTCTCTTTCTCCCTCATTCGCTGCCCCTTTCCCTCTCCACTCAAAGTAAAGAAATAAACTTAAAAAAAAAAAAAAGTTATAAGACCCATGGGTAGACTGACCTGTTATTTAATGAAGCACATACATTACCATATGTCAAATTTGTTTTTTTAAACATTGTAGTAACAAAATTTTAGCATAATTGTTATCTTTCCTAGTGCTCTGTGTTTTTATTTATTTATTTAGTAGTGCTCTGTATTTTAGATAATACTTTTTTTTTTAATAGTTTATTTTTTTGAGAGAGAGAGAGACAGAGCATGAGTGGGTGAGGGGCAGAGAGAGAGAGGGAGACACAGAATCCGAAACAGGCTCCAGGCTCTGAGCTGTCAGCACAGAGCCTGATGCGGGGCTCGAACCCACGAACCGTGAGATTCTGACCTTAGCCAAAGTCGGACGCTTAACCGACTGAGCCACCCAGGCACCCCTGTAGATAATACTTTTAAACCATTTCTCTGACAAGAGGTTCATAGGATTTATTAGACTGCCTAAGGAGTTTGTTCTAAGTTTTTATATAAACATACCTTTATATTTTTAGCTTTTTATTGTACAATGTTTTGAACATACATAAAAACGAAAATAATAGTACAGTGAACCTCTCCCTTATTCTATACCTACTGTCCATCTTCAGTATTTATCACCTTGTGGTCAATCTTGTTTTTACCTGTTTCCCACCACCTCAGATTACTGAAGCAGATCCTAGATACTTCATTTCATGTATATGTATTTTAGGTTGGATTTTAAATTTTTTTTTTTTTTTAATTTTTAATTTATTTCTGAGAGAGAGAGACTGCATGAGCAGGGGAGGGTCAGAGAGAGAGGGAGACACAGAATCTGAATCAGGCTCCAGGCTCTGAGCTAGCCGTCAGCACAGAGCCCGACGCAGGCCTCAAACCCATGAACTGTGAGATCATGACCTGAGCTGAAGTCGGACGCTTAACCAGCTGAGCCACCCAAGCACCCCCTAGGTTGGATTTTAAAACATAAAGACCCAGAGAAAAATCCGCAACACATTATCACACCTAAAAAGAAAGTTTTTTATCGAATCAGTGTTCTAATTTCCTTGATTATCTTATAATTATGATCTAGATGAGATCTGTTCTTTGGAATTGGTTGATATTTTTGTTAGGAATCTTGTTATCTTTGGTTACTTCTTATTCTCCATCTCTGTCAAAAATAAACATTAAAGCAAAACATTTCTATATATTGAGAATTTAAGGTTGTTTATACAGTTTTGTGGCAGATTCCCCAAAATTAAACATATAATACCACATGAAATTATTATCTGTGCCTGACAAATTAGCAGAAGAGAGATCTAATAAAACTTTATGTATGAACATTTGCCTCCAGCAGTGTTTTTGCTGACTTCAGTACAAGATGATGTAAGAAAATTCTCTAGAGTGTTCCCTAGACAAAAAGCTTCCCATCTGAGCTTTAGCTGCTGTGCTTAATTTAATTAACTTTGCTCTAACCCGACTTAGACGTTTCTTCTTTAGATAGCATGATCTAAATAGCCTTTCCTCAATCACAAAGTTATTTCACCTAACATTTATTTTTAAAGAAAAGCTAATCTATTTCAGGATATAAATCATGTATTAATGTAATATAGTGTATCTGCCTGCCTCTCTCTTTATGTCTCTTTCTTTTTCTCTTCTTTCTTATAAATATTTTGACCTGGTTATAAGCACCTCTTGACATCATCTCTTCCCTTCCAAATCATAGGATAAATCCCTTATGATGTGTCTTCATAATCTAGCTTATAACTTTTCCTAAACTTAGCTTTCATATCCAAGTTCCCATAGAAAGCATCATCTTTGGGCCTCAGTTGGAGATAACTATCTATATAGTAACTTGAATCAGAATCCACCTATGTCCTACCCATAGAAATTCTCTCAAGGAGCTCCCTACCTGCCTCCTCCCTCACTCTCTTGGGTTGTGGACCATACTTTTATCTGGACTGAGTTTCTCTTTACCAGTAAATCTGCCTTGAATTTATCTACTCCACATTACTGTGAAATATTTCCTTTGAAATATTTCAACTTGGTTAAAGCTTTGCAGTTCTCTGGGGTGCATGCATGTTTTCTTTTTAGGTTTTTCATGTCAATCTATTTAATTGTTTATGTAATTTTGCTAATAGAATAACAAGTTCTTCGTAGGATGTGTCCTAGTTATTACCTTTATTTGCAAAGTCTTGGTGGAAGTAGCAGTCTTACAAATGGCTTGTGGAAGGTGAATGGTAATATATATACCAGCTGATAACAAACTCATTATTCATAGTATAGTTTATTTTAACCTTTCTTTCTATAAATTATTATCTCTGGTTTAGGTAAAGTGATCTCTTTTTTATATATACATGTCACTTGGTTATAAAATTTATCAATTTTGTTTTCTTCATTCAGATGTTTCAGCAGTATCCACGGATGGCATATCCTCCTCTTCATGGGCCTATGAGGTTTCCACCTTCTTTATCTGAAACAAACAAGTAAGACTATTAAATGATTAGAGTTGCCAGCACACATATGCTCGTTAAGATTTTCTGGAGTTTGAGTAGGTTGTGATGATTGATTCATTATTTTGATCTCAGAGTACAATTTCCAGGAACAAATAATTGACTCACTTTTATAAGTGAGTCATCTTTTTTTTTTTTTTTTTTTGGGCTAAATGTAAGATGAGCATTTTCCTTAATGATTTTTCTTAAAATTCTTTATTTTGATATTAGTATGAGTCTTAGCCATATTATTCTTTAAGATGTTTGTTTTATTTAAGATTAAAAAACCCCCACTTTCTTCTATTAAATACTTGGAAAAGAATGATATCAAATATTTTCCTAAATTTTTAACTAATATTAAAATTTCTTCAAACACATGCCAAGTGCAAAATACTTTGTATATCATGGAATAGAAAATATTAATGTTGAATTGAAATGAACCTAAATTCCAATCTTTTCATATTTACCTAATTTAAAATCATTAAAACTTTGTATCCCTTCCCCTCATCACCTTTTGTTCATTAGAGGCCTTCGAGGAAGGGGCCCACCTCCTTCATGGGCCTCTGAGCCTGAACGGCCCTCCATCCTTAGTGCATCAGAACTAAAGGAGCTTGATAAATTTGATAACCTAGATGCTGAAGCTGATGAAGGTTGGGCAGGTAAGAGGCCAAATAAATTAAGCATTTTTAGTTTTTAGATGTTTTTAAACAGTCAGTCTGAGTTTTCTTTAATTTAATAGGTGCTCAGATGGAAGTAGATTATACAGAACAGCTGAATTTCAGCGATGACGACGAGCAAGGAAGTAGTAGTCCTAAAGAAAACAGCAGGTAAGCTGTTATACCTTCCTCAGGTAACAGTATGAATTCATTGATATAACATCCATTTAAGCAGAGAGGCTTCATTAATAGGCATTTGTTCTTTTTGTGTAAATTTCCTACATTCTACTCCAAGAACATGCTGAGTGGGAAGGTGAATAACAAGCCAATTTTTTTTATTTTAAAGCATGGCTAATGAAGAAATTAAAGTTTGATTGTTTCTTGTTTCTAGATAAAATACATATTTACAAAAAAAGAAGACATTTAGCTTCTGGCCTCCTAATCAGAGATATTTTGAAAGACAGTATCACGGACCATTTCCAACTTGTTACTTGCTAGTACTGATTCATATTTCCAAAATTGGAGAAAAATAAGTTGGGTTACTATAGCTGTTTTAACCAAGTCTTTGATTTTTTTTTTTTTTTCTAAACTTCACACAGCATTTAAGTTTAGACAATGCAAGTTTTTAATCTCTTCTCTAACATAGGAACATCACAGTTAAAAAATATATGGGTTATTAACATAAAAATCAGATTCTTAAAATATAAGGAGCTTGCATGCACATGTTGGTATAGTTTTGTTTTTTGTTTTTGTTAGCCATGGCATTATAATACACTGATGTTTCATGATAGTTGTGAGCTACCTGGGACTTGTGATTTTAGAAAATACCATAGTCTGACTTCCCTCTTTCATTAAATCAGAATACATTAGAATACGGTATTAATTGTATTATATGGTTACATTTATTTATTTTTTACTGTTTTAAAAATGTTTACTTTCGAGGGACACAGAGAGAGATACATAGAGACACAGAATTCAAACTAGGCTTTAGGCTGTTTCAACACAGAGCCTGACATGAGGCTCTAGCTCACGAAATGTGAGATCATGACCTGAGCTGAAGTCAGACGCTTAACTGACTGAGCCACCCAGGTGCCCCTGTTCAGTTGCATTTAGATGAGACTTTTTGGGTGGGAGTGATAGAAAATGGTGGGAGTATAATTCCTTTGCCAGATTGTATCTCAAGTTGTATGTCCATATTGATAGCTACTCTACTGCACTTTATACCTTGTGGAGATAAACTGGCCAAACCCAGTTCCCAACACATTATGGATATATGGTATATATTTACTGATTGAATGAGTTAGCACCACCAGGTCACAATACGATCTCATTCTTTGATATACTCCCCCTGTCCCACATTAAAACCATAGGAAACAGTCTTTTTTATATAGACAAAATGCTTTTACTTATGGTATAGTCTGTCCACTTACTTTTCATTTCACCTGGATTTTGATTTCTCAGTGAGGATCAAGGTTCAAAAGCCTCTGAAAACACTGAAAACCGAAAAGAAGGAGATGAAGCTTGCAACACTAAATCATCTTCTCAGATACCTGCTCAGCCGTCAGTATCAAAAGGTCCTTATGGGAAGGGACCGTCCTTTAATCAGGTTTGTTGGACTCAGGGTCCTCGCCACTGCATATATTCTGGTTGAGTTACTCTTGTAATCATGAAGTTGGAAGAAGAATTAGGAAAATGAAACTGTATTTTGTCTTGAAGAGTTTAGATCTAAACCATAAATATTTTTTTTTTGCATATTAGCAGGGAATGGTCAATACAGTAGCTAAAATTATCAAGTAGAAACTAAAGTTTCACTTTTTTTCCTTACAACAGTTTGGCCCTATCAAAGTGGAAGCAAAAACTGTTTTTCCAAACTAACAATGCTAAATGCTCTATGCTTTACTGAATACTTTGTAAATCCTAGTCACTATTCATGTGAAATGGGATATAACACATAAGGAGTAGAGAATTCTATTTAGTGTGAACCATTTTGAAGAACGTTGTTAAAGAAAAGAAATACGTGGGTAAACAGTTACACACTAGATCCTACTTTAAGATGTAGCAAAAACTGCAGTGTAAGCTGGGAATATGAAAGGGCTGTCAACCAGAGAGTCACTTAACTCATAGTATACTCAGCATGTATTTGTTGAATTCATACACAACCTATGGAGGAACTGGTTTCTTCAAGGAGGTAGAAGTAGGTAATTAACAGACTCTAAAACAAAAAGAAAAGACGTCAGATGTCAGTTGCAGAACATTGTGATAAGTAGTGTGACAGTGTACAAAATGAGTTCTTACTGAATTCTCTGGAAAAGATTTTGCAGAAGACTTGGTACTTGAAGTGGCACTTACCCAGTAAACAAAGGGAAGAGAGACATTTCAGGCAATGGGGACAAGAGCAGAGAAGCATGAGAAAGCTTGGCACATTCTAGAAGTCCACAGTAGTTTGTGATAGGAGAGGAGTACAAGAGCTGTGTAACAGTTGTTAAGTGTATGCTATACAAGGAAATTTGAATTTTATTCCTTTTAAAAAAATTAATTAAAATTTTAATTTACATCCAAGTTAGTATAGTGCAACAATGATTTCAGGAGTAGATTCCAGTAATTGATCCCCCATGTATAACACCCTGTGATCATCCTAACAGGTGTTACACACCTAACAGGTGTCTTCTTTAATGCCCCTTCCCCACTTATCCCATCCCCGGTGAATTTTATTCTTAGCCATTGAGGACTAAATTTGTGAAATCTGAAAAAATATTTTTCAAGTTTTTGTTTTATTTCTTATATATGTTTTATGTGATTTTTTAACTTACTGGCTTAACATGGGCAGTGATAATTGAAAGAATAGAGGAATATCATATACCATATCTTGATGTCTTTATCTTTTGTGTGTGTTTGTGACACTGAGGTATATATTAGCAAATGAATAGTCTGTGTATCATAGTTAGTTCCAATATGCTTTAGATGTTTCTTTTCTTTAGGTACATCACATACATTTAGTTTGCCATTAGAAAAAAAATTCAGAAAAAGAATAGGGCTAACATAGAGTTTTAAAATTAGAGGCATACTACACAATCACATAACCTGTGGTAGAATTTCAGAATTTATACATTAAAATTCTACTTTCTGCAAAGTTCATAGATTCTAATCATATAAAATGTCAGAGTGATTTTATAGACTGTAAATTTATTTTGCAGTGAGCAATGTTCTTTTATAGAAAAAGAGAAAAGGATGAAAATGGTTTACTTTTTGCAGTCTTATAGTCCTAATAAAAAAAATTGAGTTTGTGTTCAGAAATACTTCCAGTAGATCTCCTTTATCTGATTATTTTGTACTTGTCCTTTATAATAGGAACGTGGACCATGTTCACACCTGCCACCACCTCCAAAATTGCTTGCACAGCAGGTAAATCTTAAATGCTTCTTAATGGTCTGTATGTATTACTTGATTTTACTTATTTTAATGGTAAGATTTCAGTGTATGTTTCTAATTTATAAGTTTAATGAAACAATTACAGATTTTACCTTGTCAGCTCTCATGTATCTTCCTCTTTTTTCCTCTGCTCTTCATTCTCAGCTAATAAGCATGCTCCTAATTTCACTAAGAAAATGAGAAGCAACCATTTTTCCTTTTTCAGTGTCCATCCTGTTCTGACTTCTGTCCTCACTACTAAGCAAAGCCCTTCTACTTGTTCCCTTGAGCCCATCTTCTATCACTTATCGGTAATATTATCTCCCATCTTAAAAAAACTGTTACAAAAATGAACCTTCCTTTGACTCTCATTGCCCTCCAGCCCCCTGTAGTTTTCTACCCTATTTCTCTGTTTTCCTTCATGGCAAAATTGTCTTAGCTATTTACACTTAATATCTTTAGTTTTTCTCTCATTAACCCTTTACAGTTAAGCTTTTCATCTATCACTATACCTTTGAACCTGTTGTTTTGAAGGTCAGTAATAATTTCCATTTTGCCAAATCCACTCCTCTAGTCTTCATTTTACTTAATCTCAGTAGCCCTTGACAGTTAACCTCTCTATCCTTCTTGAAAGACTTTTTTTTTTTTTTTTTTTTAACTTTTGAGATCACATTATTTTGTTCTCTTTCTTCAATCTGTATTTCTTCTGGGCCTTTAGTACCTTTGGTTTTTGGAGGGTTAAGGGCTGTGTTCTCATTCTTTAACTATATCCTTTCCCTGGGGGATCTTACCTATTTCCTGGTGGTACTCAGATACATGTATCTATAGCCCTTAGCTCTACCCTAACTTCAGGAATCATGTATTCAGTGATCAATTCAACATCTCTACTTGGATTTCTGATAGATATGTCCAAATCATACCAACACTTCTTCCCCCCAACCCCCATACACAACACAGGTGCCACCCTGCTTCTTCCCTGGGCTTCGGATCTTAGGTAATGGCATTATCATTTACCCATTAGCTCAAGTTGAAACCTAGAAGTCACTCACAAATCATCTTTCTTTTTTACCAGACATCCTGCCTAATCTATCAGCAAATTTTAGCATCCCTACCTTTGGAATATATTCCTACACTGAGTACTTGCTATCCTCTGTTAATATTTTATTTGAACTATTACAGTAGGTTCCTAATAGGTCTCATTTTCCACTCCTGTGGCCTGCTTACCTTCCAACTCCATCCCAGATTCTGTAGTGGATATTACTCTTAAAAAACTGTGTATATTAGATCAGTGGTGATTCCTTCCTTAGGTCCTCCCAGTGGTCTTTAAGGTCTCTGTCTCCTCTCCTGATCTTATTTACTTTTCTCTCTGTTCTTGCCACACAAGGTTTATTGAAACACATAAAATATACATTTTATTTGCTATTCTTCTAACTAGAGGAATGTTTTCCAAAGGTTCTTCTGATCAAAATCTTTGCTCAGGTGTTACCACTTTGGAGGCCTTCCCAGACCATCCTTCTCTGATAGGTATACGTACCACAACCGTCGCCATCAGCTTCACCAGTTATTTTCCTTTGAACCACTGAATGTTCTTTATAGTATTTTTATATACATATGAACTAAAACTAAAACATCCAGAAGAAAAATGTAGAAAAAGTCTTTAAACTTGGGCCAAAAATGATGATCTTAGATAAGACACAGAAGGCATGAATTCGAAAGAAAAAATACTCTGTCAATTAGACTTTGAAAAACAAATCTAATACAATGAAAAAATATGTCCTACAAAATATCCATTTAACCAAAAACATGTATTGGGATATATTTAAAATAAAACTCTTATAAGTAATAATAAGACAAATAGCCTAATAAAATGATTTGAATATTCACTTCATGATATGCACATGGCCAATAACCACATGAAAAGATGTTCAGTACCTTTGTGTTTTATTTGGAGAGCATGCAAGCAGGAGAAGAGTAAAGGAAGAGGGAGAGAGACAGTCTTAAGAAGCCTCCATGCCCATTGTGGGGTTTGATCTTACAGTAGTGAGATCATGACCTGAACTGAAATCAGGAGTAGGACTGAGCCCCACCCAGAGGCCTCAAAGTGTCAGAATATTTAATCACTAGGGAAATGCAAAGTAAAACCTCAGGGAGATTTTATTATGCATCCAAAATTTAAAAGGCTGATGACACGAAATGTTGGTGAGGGTATGAAGTAGCTAGCACCCTCATATATTGCCGGGGGGCTGTAAAACCTTGTAATCACTTTGAAAAACATTTTGACAGTGTCGTATGAAGTGAAACATATTTAACACATGACTCCGTAGTTCCACTCCTTGGTATTTATCCAAGAGAAGTGAAAACACATACATTTACACAAAGACTTAGGCATGAATGTCCATAGCTGTTTATTCATAGTTAAAAAGCTAGAAGCATTCCACGTGTCTGTCCCACATGAAGTGATGTGCCTATGATAGAGTACTGTCCAGTAATAGAATGGACCAAATAAATGATAGACACCTCAAAACTATTATCCTGAGCACAAGAAGCCAGACACAAAAGAAAATATAACTTGATGTATCCATATATATGATACTTAAGGAGAGGTAAAACTGCTTCTCTACTGCAAGAAGTAGACCAGTGATTGTTTGGGGTCAGGGGTACCGATAGAGTAGTGAGGAAATGCTGTGTCTTTTTTTTTTTAAGTGTTTATTTTTAAGAGAGTGTGTGTGCAAGTGGGGGAGGGGCTGGGGGTGGAACAGAGGATCCAAAGTGGGCTCTGAGCTGACAGCAAAGAGCCCAGTGTGAGGCTTGAACACATGAATCATGAGATCATGACCTGAGCTGAAGTCAGACATTTAACCAACTGAGCCACCCATGCATCCCTTACTGTCTTGATCAGGACAGTAATTATACAAGTGTTTCATTTGCCCCTACTCCAACCTACATTTATAACATGTGCTTCACATTTTATGTGAATTCTACTTCAGTGAAGTTGCTTTTTTAAAAAAATGTTTGCTCTGTTAAGCTTACTGTGTGAAATAGGTACTTTATAGGTACTTTTGTATAATCTTGTGTTTGTAGCTTATCTCTGAGCTGGAGATGAATTAACTAAACACCAGAAAGATAAAGTGGTTTGCCTAAGACAGCAGTGTTAATAAATGATAGAGTCTGGATCATATTTTTTAATTATAGACCAGTGTTTTCATCATACCATTATTTTCTCGTTTGTGAGGATTCTGACTGGTTACATGGTTTTTAAGATTTCTTCCCCCTACTAGCTATTAAAATCAGTATTTTTAAAAGAATTTTTTTTTTAGTTCCTTAACATTTCAGCCCTTCAGGTGCTTTTTTTTTTTTTTTTGCTTGTTTCTGCATAGTTGCTGGCAGTGACTATAGTGGTTTTAGAACACATCAGTTGAAAAGTAAATCGTTAAAACCCAGTCTGTCATGTGATCTCCCACATTTCACTGTGGGTTCTAGGTGTACATTTCTAGATCTTTCAGTTTAATGGTAGAAAACTGTGCAGGCTGATTTCAAGGAATCTTTCCTTCTTTGAAGTGTCAGAAATAGTGGTATCTCATTTTATTCATTTAGTGTCTCTGGTTGTCTCTTTTTCCTCTGTAATGGTACCTTTATCTTCTGGGGGTTCATGTGACAGTGTTATGCACCTTTATGGACTGTTTTTCCTCTTTTGGCATTCCATCTCTGACGGTTGGTGCTCTGAAAAGTGCTCGCATTCCAAATTTCCTTTGTGTCTAGATTTTGAGATTCATGTTGAGAGCTTGTAATTCAGTAACTTCTGAGTGAACAATAATGTCTGCCACAATAAATAGGCACATGTTCTGTAAAATGTTAGATGGCTAAAATAATTATTCGGGTCTTAGTTTGGGGAACTATGAATTTAATATTTTTCCCATGTTGCTACTTGTTTGCATTTTAATATGCATGTTTTATCAGGAACATTTGTGACATTTTGTGGAGTTTTTCCTTCCCTCTTCACGTTGGAAGTCCAGTGTTGGTCGGAAATAAGTTTGTCGTATTCACCTGATAATTTATCATAATGTTTCAGCATCCTCCTCCAGACCGACAGGCAGTACCTGGAAGACCAGGCCCTTTCCCCCCCAAGCAGCAAGTCCCAGATGAGGATGAAATATGGAAGCAGAGAAGAAGACAGCAGTCAGAACTTTCTGCTGCAGTGGAACGTGCTCGGAAACGGCGCGAAGAGGAAGAGCGAAGAATGGAAGAACAAAGGAAGGCAGCGTGTGCAGAGAAATTGAAACGATTGGATGAAAAGCTTGGCATAGTGGACAAGCAACCATCAACAGAGGAGATTCGAGAAAGGGAGCGAGAAAAAGAAAGAGAGCGCGAGAAAGAACTGGAGAAAGAACAGGAGCGGGAGCGAGAAAAGGAGAGGGAGAAAGAAAAGGAGAGGCAACAGGAAAAGGAGAAAGAAGTGGAGAGAGAGCAGGAAAAACAGAGAGAAATTGAAAAGGAAAGAAAGCAAGAGAAAGAGAAAGAACTGGAACGGCAGCAGGAAAAGGAAATAGAACTGCAGAAGATCAAGGAACAGGAAAAGGAATGTGAGTTGGAGAAGAAAGAAAGGGAGAAAGTGGAGGAGAAAATCGAACACAGAGAACCTACTTTAGAGCCTGTGGTAGAGAAATCAGAAAGTGAAAACACCTGTGATAAAGGTATGATCGTCTTGTTTGTTCTTCTATAAATGTAGGAGGCTTCACATTACTTCTGGTGTAGATGTTTGTGTAGTTGTTTTAAGTTCATTTATTTTAGAGAGAGAATCCCAAGCAGGCTCCGCATTGACAGTGCAGAGCCTGACACGGGGCTTGAACTCACACACATCGTCTGAAACCAAGAGACGGATGTTTAACCAATTGAGTCACCCAGGCACCCCTGTGTATTTTAAATACAGGTCTGTAATTCAGATGAAAATGATTGAGAATTTTTTTTGTTTCTAATAGAAGTTGAGAATTTTATTGGATATATTATTATCCTTTTTTCCTAAATTTGTTTTATGGTAAAATATCTGTAACATAAAATGTACCATTTTAAGAATTTTTACCTGTACCATTTATTGGTATTAAATACATTTATAGTTTTGTGCAGCCATCACCACTACCCATCTATCTCCAGAACTCTTTCCATCTTGTAAAACTGAAACTGTGTACTATTAAACAGCAGTTCCGTGTTCATCTCTCTCCTCAGCCTCTGGCAACCACTATTGTAATTTCTGGCTCTACAATGTTGACTGTTCTCAGTGCCTCAGATGCACAAAACCATTCGGTATTTGTCTCTCTGTGATGAGCTTATTTTACCTAGCATATTGTCTTCGAGGTTCTTCCATATTATAGCTTATTGCAGAGTCTACTTCCTTTTTAAGGCTATAATCTATTACCTATATATACGCATTTTGCTTATATGTTTATTCATTGACGGGCACTTTGGTTGATCCCATATTTCACCTGTTTTGAATATGCCTGTGAATGTGAGTATACAAATATCTTGTTGATACCCTGCTTTCATTTCTTTTGATTATAGACTCAGAAGTGGAATTGCTGGATTATTTGGGAATTCTATTTTTAATATTTGGAGGATGTGTTTTTCACATCAACTGCACCATTTTATATCCCCACCAACAGTGCACAAGGGTTCCAATTTCTCTGTGTCCTTGCCAACATCTGTTATTTCCTGGGGCTTTTTTTGATATAGCCTTCTAATGAGTATGAGGTGGTATCTCATTTTAGTTTTGATGTGCACTTCCACAGTGGTTAGTGATGCAGAGCATTATCTTTTCACGTGTTTGTTGGCCTTTTGTGTGTCATTGGAGAACTGTCCAAGTCATTTGTCAATTTTTGAATCAGATTGTTTTTAAGTTTTAGGAATTGGCTATACATTCTAGATGTTAATCCCTTGTCAGATATATGATCTGCCAATATTATCTCCCTTTACATAGGTTGCCTTTTCGCTCTGGATATTTTTCTGTTGCTTCTGCCTTTGGTGTGAATCTAAGAAGTCGTGGCCAAATCTAATATGAACCTTTTGCTATGTTTTCTTCTAAGGGTTTTATAGCTTTGTCTTAAGTTTACATGTTTAACCTATTTTGAGTTCAGTTTTATACTTTTTGTTAGGTAAGGGTCCTGCTTCATTCATTTGCATGTGGATATTCCATTTTCACAGCACCATTGGTTGAAAAGACTATTTACCCCCCGTTGAATGGTCTTGGCAACCTTTTAAAAAATCATTTCAATCATGTAAGTCACAGTTTATTTTGGGGTCTCTATTTTATGCTAGTGTCATACTGTTTTTATGACTGTATGCTTTTATTTTTATTTTATTTCAAAGAGAGAGAACATGTGAACAGGAGAGGGGGCAGAGGGACGAAAGACAGAATCTTAAGCAGGCTCCATGTTCAGCATAGAGTCCATCAAACCCACAACCTGGGGATCTTGACCTGAGCTAAAATCAAGAGTCAGACGCTTGGGGCGCCCAGTCGGTTAAGTGTCTGACACTTGATTATAGGTCAGGTCATGATCTTACAGTTTGTGGGATTGAGCCCCATGTCATGCTGACCGCACAGAGTCTGGTTGGGATTCTCTCTCTCCCTCCCTCTGTTTCCCTCTCCCCTGCTCGTGTTTGCACTCTCTCTCACTCTCTCTTAAAATAAATAAATTAAATAAAAAAAAACTTAAAAAAACCCAAAACCAAGTCGGACCACTCTAGTGTGCTTTTAATTTTTTTTTAATGTTTATTTATTTTTGAGAGAGAGAGAGACAGTGTGAGCAGGGGAGGGTCAGAGAGAGAGGGAGACACAGAATCTGAAACAGGCTCCAGGTTCCAAGGTGGCTGTCAGCACAGAGCCCAATGCGGGGCTCAAACCCACGAACCGTGAGATCATGACCTGAGCCGAAATTGGTCGCTTAACCACCTGAGCCACCCACACGCCCCTCAAGTATGCTTTTAGATCCAGGTGTGTGAGTCATCCATCTTTGTTACTTTTTTCCCCTCATGATTGTCTTGACTATTTTCGGTTCCCTGAGATTGCATGTGAATTTTAGGATTGGTGTTTCTATTTCTTTAAAGAATGCCATTGAGATTTTGAGAGGGGTTGCATAACTCTTGTAGGTTGCTTTGGGTAGTATTGATAATATTAACAATGTCAAGTCTTCCAGTCTGTGAACATGGGACATGTTTCCATTTATGTCTTCTTTAATTTTTTTCAGCAATATTTGGTAGTTTTCATTGTGCAAATCTTTCCTTTTCGTGCTTCATTCTTTTTTTTTTTTTTTTTAATGTTTTATTTATTTCTAGGAGAGAGAGAGACAGCATGAGCAGGGGAGGGTCAGAGAGAGAGGGAGCCACAGACCGAAACAGGCTCCAGGCTCTGAGCTGGCAGTCAGCACAGAGNCAGACCGAAACAGGCTCCAGGCTCTGAGCTGGCAGTCAGCACAGAGCCCGACGCGGGGCTCGAACCCACAAACCGCGAGATCATGACCTAAGCGAAAGTCGGACGCTTAACCGACTAAGCCACCCAGGCGCCCCTTCGTGCTTCATTCTTAAGCATTTTTTAAAATTCTTTCTGATGCTGTTGTAAATGGAATTGTTTTTGTAATTTCCTTTTCAGATCATACATTATTAGTATACTAGGGATGCAGGTAAAGTGATACTAGGGCTGCAGGTAAAGTGAGCAGATGACATAATCTTATATTTAGAAAGCCCTAAATCTCAAAGGGGCTCAGTATCGCTAAAACCATTCTGGAAAAAAAAAAAAGTAACAAAAATGGAGGATTCACACATTTGGATTTAAAAACTTAATAGAAAAATTTATGTTTTGCGATATTTGTTCATTTTATCTTGATTACCCTATCCTATTTTTGGTATATAGTTGTCCATAATACTCCCATAATCCTTTTTATTTCTGTAGAATTGGTAGTAATGTGCCAGTTTCTATTTCTGATTTTAGTATGTTGAGACATCCTGTTAAAGGCTAATCAATTTTGTTGATCCTTTCAAAGAACCCACTTTTTAGCTGTATTTTCTCTTTCTCTGTTCTCTTTGTTTTGGATGTCTGTTTTGATCTTTATTTCCTTTCTTCTAGTAGCCTTGGGTTTACTTTATTCTTATTCTCTTTCCTTACATTGTAATAGTAGGTTTTGGATGGGAGATCTTTCTTATTTAATGTAAACAGTTATATATTTAAATATTCCCTCTTTGCACCACTTTTGCTGCATCCTGTAAGTTTTGGTATGTTGTGGTTTTGTTTTCTAATTCCCATTGTCATTTATTCTTTGATGTCTTAGTTGATTAAGAGTGTGTTTAGGGGAGCTAGGCTGGCTCAGTTAGTAGAACATGAAACTCTTTCTTGGTCTCAGGGTCATGAGTTTGAGCCTCACACTGGGCATGGAGCCTACTTAAAAAGAGTATGTTGTCTAATTTCCACAGATTGGTGAATTTTCCGTTTGACTTCTCTTTTTGATTTCTAACTTCATCTCCTTGTCAGAGAAAATACTTCATATAAGATTTATCATTTTAAATCTTTGAACAGTTGATTTGTGGCCTAACATAGGGTCTATCTTGGAAAATGTCTTACATGCACTTGAGAAGAAGGTGTTGGGTGTTATTGGAAAGAGTGTTCTGTATATCTGGTAGATCTAGTTGGTTTATTGTGTTTTGTCCTTGGTTTCTTCACTTACCTTCTATGGTTATTCTGTGCATTATTGAGATTTTCCAAATGTAAATGTAGGGCAGTCTATTTATCCCAACTATTTCAGTATTTTAATTAATATATTTTGATGGTCTATTGTTAGACACACATATATATTAAATATGTGTAAATATTTGTGATTGCTATGTCTTGCTGCATTGAACCTTTGTATGTAATGTCCTTTGTCTTGTAAAACTTTTGTTTCCAAGCCGATCCTGTCTGATATTTAGTATAGCCACCTTGCTGTCTTGGTTACTATTTCAATGGAATATCTTTGTTCATTCTTTCATTTTCAATCCCATTGTATCTTTGGATCTTAAGTGAGTTTCTTACAGATAACATATAGTAAGATCATGTGTGTTTATCCATTTTTGACAATCTCAGTCTTTTGATTGGAGTCCAATTCAGTCCATTTAAAGTAAGTTGATTAGAGGGGATTTATTTCTGACCTTTTAGTATTGGCTTTTTATATACCTTCTATCCACTTTTGCCCATCTTTTTCTGTCATTTTCTGTCTTTTGTGTTCAGTTGATTTTTTTTTTTGTATCAACATTTATTTATAAATGTTTATTTTTGAGAGAGACCACGTTCTGTATGTGTGCACACACTTGTGGGGGAGGGGCAGAGAGAGAGAGAGAGAGAGAGAGGATCTGAAGCAGGCTCTGCTAACAGAGAGCCCAGTGAGAGAGAGAGAGAGAGTGAGAGAGAGAGAGGATCTGAAGCAGGCTCTGCTAACAGAGAGCCCAGTGCAGGGCATGAACTCAAGAATTGTGACATCATGACCTGAGCTGAAGTCAGACTTTAATCAGCTGAGCCACCTAGGTGCCCCATCATTGGCATACTTTAATATTGATGGATGCTAAAAGAGAACAACCTAGGGAATCTCATTAATGGATGATGAGAAAGGAGTATAGATTCGAAATAAGGAAATCATATTTTAGTCCCTGTTCTGCCAGTGAATCATGTATTCATCCAATTGCTTTAACTGTCAGTAGGGACTATATTGACACAAGTTATTTATACGTTTCTTTTAATCATTATTTAACGGTGCTTTTATTTTCATTCATATATATTCTCTGATGACAATTTAACTTTTGCTAGGTTTATCAGCCTGATATACCCTTTTGGTTTGTAAGCATTGGCTTTCTTTTTTTTCCAGTATTTTATTTTCCCTTTTACAACACTTAATGTCGAATGTATGCCAACAAAAAATGTGATTTGTGATTCTTTAGAGAATGATTTTTACATTGGCAAAATAAACTTCCCTTTAAATTTCATCCCTGGTCCTTTGAGAATAGAATTCATAATGAGCTTGGCTTTGTAATTGTGACAAATGGCATTCTCTAGAACAAATATGGCTCTGCTTTTCTCTAGAGTGCAGAATTGTTGTTTAGTTAGTAAATATGTATATAGGGGTTTTTTTGGTATCATACATGATATACTGTACATAGAATAATGATTTACATGCTTGAAGATAGCTGGTGATCACACTGTCAGAGGTTGATTCATTAATTTTCCTTATAGGTAATAGTCTATTGATCAAAAAACAAACTGTTGTGTTTTGAGATTAGGCCGTTTGCGTTTTTACACAAATCCTAGTGAGCCACAGGTAAATACGGACAGGATTGATATTTATTGAAACAATGGAAAATAGGTAGTATTTGAAATGTTTTATTATCACAAAATATCAAATACAAATATTTGCTTGGTAAAGCATTTGGACTATGATCTCTTTCTTAGAATCTAGCTTTGAGGAACTCTAAGGTTTTGTTAATTTGATGTTAACTTCATTGATGCCTACCAGTATTAGAGTATAAATAATTTTTTGGAGTGTTGAGCGGATGCTTTCTTCTTCATTAACCTTTTTAAAATATCAATCTAGTATTTTACTCCAGTGCACACATCATGTGTCTGTTAAGTGTCATGGTTGAGAGTAATTATTTTTCACCTTTTCTTTGGACAGAGGATGATCCAGTCTTCATTAGACAAGACATCAATCGCAGTGAAAAAGAGACCACACAAGTGGCACATGAAACTGAGCCAGAATCAGGGTCTCAGCCTCGGCCTGCTGTATTATCTGGTTATTTTAAACAGTTTCAGAAGTCTTTACCACCTCGATTCCAGCGACAGCAGGTAATAACAAAAACATTTTATCATGTATGTGTGATTGAAAAGGTTTATTGTTCGGTAATCAGAGTAGTATTTTGACATGAAACCTAAAATACAAAAAGTACCAAATTTTCCCTGAAATCTTTTCCCTTTTTAATAAAAGTTTGTTGATAATGGGTATTACTGTAAACTTCTGTGTCGTTTCCCCCCTGTGTCAATTATAGACAGCATCTTCCTTTCTAGGAAACTATTTCTGAAGTATAATTAATAAGTGATTTCTTCCTTCTTTCCTTCCTTTCTTTCTTTTGACTGATTAATTTCTTAAGTTTAAGGCAGTATGTCCTAACTTATCTTTGTTCTTTTGTGTTACCACCTCTCACTATTGAATAGTCTTTTAAAGTCTTTTCCCTGAAGGATTCAAAAAAGCCTATTTTCTGATATGATTATATTGATTTATCACATGGAACTAAAACTCTAAGATGTGCGGACCTGCTTTTTCAGGAACAGATGAAACAGCAGCAGTGGCAGCAGCAACAGCAAGGTGTCCTTCCACAGGCAGTCCCTTCACAGCCATCCAGCAGTGCGGTCCCTCCCCCACCACACAGACCTCTTTACCAGCCCATGCAGCCTCACCCTCAGCATTTGGCCTCTATGGGCTTTGATCCGAGGTGGCTCATGATGCAATCCTACATGGACCCCCGGATGATGTCAGGGAGACCTGCCATGGATATTCCACCCATTCACCCTGGTGAGTTGAAATTGATGTTGTTTCATGGCCCACTTGTAGTTAATGCAAGATCAAAGGCTTTCATCTTCCTCCCTTTTCACTCTCAAGTCCTTTAAGAGGTACAGTGTGGTAAGAACTTATAATAGGGTGCTTAGAGTTTTAATCAAAATCTCTATAACTGCGCATGGAGGAGTAAAAGACATACTTTATGAGCGGTCTGATAAGACCAAAACACAAGTTATTTTCAGTGTTGTAAATATTATTTTAAAATGTTTTTGACTCTTAAAATGACACTTTCTGTTATTTGCTAATTGTTTTCATTCTTTTAAGTGTTTAAGAATTTGAATTTTGTATATCCTTTAGTCCAGCTTTTCCATTTTCTCCACCTAACACTGGACTTTTATCTGCTATCGTGGTTTTGTTTCACTTCCTCAGTTCTTAAATCTATTTAATAGCAACAATAAAAATCTCATTCACAGAAAACTTGTATAATTTTCACTTATCATTTCTTGAGTTTATCACTTTAACTTGGCAAAATGTATTTTTGTAGCTCAAGTATAGAGAGTTCCAAACAGTAATTAATAATCCAGATTCTGTGTGTATAGTGATTGCTTTTCCCATCTTTTTTTGGACCTTTTGTACAGGAATGATTCCTCCCAAGCCGTTAATGAGAAGAGAGCAGATGGAAGGATCACCTAGCAGTTCTGAGTCATTTGAGCATATAGCACGATCTGCAAGAGATCATGCAATCTCCCTCTCTGAACCTCGTGTGATGTGGGGGTCAGATCCTTATCCTCATACTGAGCCTCAGCAGGCCACTACTCCCAAGGCAACAGAAGAACCTGAGGATGCAAGGTAATTGTAAAAATTATTAACAGACTGAATCGTATATTGTGGTAAAATGAAAACTATGTAGTGTCCCTGAAGATCATTCTGGTTTAGGATGGAACCACAAATCTGATTTTCTTCTGTTTAGTGTATGTCATTTCATTTTTTGGACATGCTTGCTTTTTCTGTCATTTCTGTATTGAGTAGAGCATTTTGTCACCGAGTTCTGTACACCGGATTGAATACTGAATGTCAAATGTTAAAATTGGCAAGTTTCTACTGTTGGTTAAATACTTGATATGTAGTCTAGTTAAAGTGTTGATGTACTTTTTCCACTAATGAGAAATGGTAGACATTTGATTATCAATATCTAATGAAGGTTTTCTAATGCCAAGAGAAGCACAAATACTAATTTACAAAGATACTTTGGGGGAACTTTGGGGGGTACCTGGGTAGCTCAGTTGGTAGCTCTTGATCTCACCTAAGGTTTTGATCTCACGGTCATGAGTTCAAGTCTTACGCTGTGCTCCATGCCAGGCATGGAGCCTACCTAAAAAATAAACACAAAGATACTTTGAAGTAACGGACAATTGGTGATCTATAATCATTTATAACTATAAACTTAGAACTTCTGCCCTTTTAAGAGAGTATATTTTGTGATGCTTTATAATTCTGTTTAATCGGGGGAAGATAGACCTACTCTGATATAGTCTTTGATTATAAGTGGAAATTATTAGTCTTGGGGGAATTCACATCAGCATGGGGCACCTGGATGTCTGTCAATTAAGCGTCCCAACTTCAGTTCAAATTATGTCACAGTTTGTGAGTTTGGCCCTGCATTGGGCTTTCTACTGTCAGTTCGGAGCCTGCTCTGGACCCTCTGTGCCCCTCTCCCACACTGCCCATCCCCTGCTTGCCCTCTCTCTCTCTCTCTCTCTCTCTCTCTGTCTCTCCTCTGTCTCTTTCTCTCTCAAAAATGAATAAACATTAAAATAAACAAATAATTCACATGAGGATGGCCTAAACTTTTTTCTTAAGGAATGAAGTTCTTTTGTTTTTAATTGAGGGGGGAAAAAAAAGCATAAGGTGGTATCTCTCCTCAAAGGAATTTTAAGTGTTTGTACAGTATTAACTATAGGTACAATGTGTTACAGTGCATTTGTAGAACTTCTGTATCTTGAAGACTGAAACTTTATAGCCACTTAGTAGCAACTAATTTTCTTATTTCCTCTCAGGCCCTGGCAATCACCATTCTACTTTCTGAATCGATGAGTTTGATTATATTATATACTCATAAGTGGAATCCTTCAATGTTTGTCCTGTGATTGATTTTTTTCACTTAGCATAATGTTCTCATCCAATTGGTAGCACAGAATCCCATTGTAAGTAAGTGTATATACCACATTTTCTTTTCGCGGGGCTTGAGCTCATGACACTGAGATCAAGACCTGAGCTGAGATCAAGAGTTAGATGTTCAACTGACTGAGCTATCCAAGCACCCCTATACCACATTTTTCTTAATCCATTTGTCTGTCAGTGGACATTTAAGATTGTTTCCACCTCTTGGCTGTTATGAATAATGCTACACTAAACTTTTTTTTTTTTGCACTAAACTTTTTAAGGAAACAGATTAAGATTTTTTTAAAAATGATTTTTATGATTTGGATGCATTTACTTTTTTTTTTTTTTTTTTAAGTTTATTTATTTGAGACAGAGCTTGCATATGCACAAGTAAGGGAGAGGCAGAAAGGGAGAGACAGAATCCCAAGCACGTTCTATGTTGTTAGCAAGATTCCGACTTCAGGCCCGATCTCACGAACCGTGAGATCATGGCCTGAACCAAATCCAAGAGTGGGACACTTAACTGACTGAGCCACCCAGGCACCCCTCATTTACATTTTATAATTAGAGGGATTATTTTGCTGTACAATTATGGGAAAGAGTTTTTCTGTTGATAGCCATGCCTCTGAATTCTCACTATTTTAGGCCTGAAGCCCCACTGGAACAGGAACAGATTACTGCTGCTTATCCTGTAGAACACAGTCAGTCAGAGGCTCGTCCAAAAGCCGACTTTGTTAGAGAGTCAAATGAGACAGAAGTACAAAAGTTTCTAAGCAGATCTGTGGAAGACATTAGACCTCGCCATACTGACGCAAATAATCAGTCTGCTTGTTTTGATGTTCCTGATCACAAACCTGTATCCACACCTCAAGAAGAGCGCATTTCAGCTGGAGAAAGTCAGCCTGCTCGGAAAAGAAGTGTTTCCCATGGATCTAACCATACTCCAAAATCAGAGGAGCAAAGAAATGAGCCATCCGCAAGCATTCCTAAAGTAACCAGCAGATGCATTGATTCAAAGGAACCAACAGAAAGGACTGAGGAAAAACCAAAGAAGGATGGCTTTATCCGATCTTCTGAAGGACCAAAACCTGAAAAGCTGTATAAACCTAAGTCAGAAACTCGTTGGGGCCCACGGCCAAGCTCCAACAGAAGAGAAGAAGGTGGTGATAGGCCTGTGAGAAGATCGGGTCCTATTAAAAAACCTATACTTAGAGATATGAAAGAAGAACGAGAGCAGCGGAAGGAGAAAGAAGGGGAAAAGAGTGAAAAGGTCCCTGAGAAACTTGTAAAACCCGAGAAGACCGAAAAGAAAGATCCTGTCCCTTCAGTCCCACCGCCTGCAGCGCCAACTCAGCCACAGTCCGTTCCACCACCACCTCAACCAGAACCAGAGAAATTTCTTTCAGCAGAAACTTTACCTTTGGTTCAAAAGCCACCTCAAGACGCTGAGAAGCCCTCAGAACCTATAAGTAGTGTTGAGGAAGAGCCCGTGGCTAAAACTGTAAACCAACAAACAGTCACAGCACCAACAGTCAAAGAAGAAAAACAACCTGAGAAAGTTGGTAGCAAGGACCTTGTTGTAGAGAGGCCTCGACCAGATTCAAGACCAGCAGTTAAAAAAGAATCCACTTTACCCCCTAGGACCTATTGGAAAGAAGCTAGAGATAGAGATTGGTTTCCAGATCAAGGATATAGAGGTCGAGGCCGAGGTGAATACTATTCCAGAGGCCGGAGCTATAGAGGTTCTTATGGAGGGCGTGGCCGGGGTGGGAGAGGGCACACTCGAGATTATCCTCAATACAGAGACAGTAAGTCACGGACAGAGCATGCGCCCTCAGGACCTCTCAGACAGCGAGAAGAAAGTGAAACACGGAGTGAGAGCTCTGATTTTGAAGTCGTTCCCAAAAGGAGACGACAGCGAGGTTCAGAGACTGACACAGACAGTGAAATTCATGAAAGTGCAAGTGACAAGGATAGTTTAAACAAAGGTAAATTTCCCAAAAGAGAGGAGCGGTCTGAAAACAAAAAGCTGATGAAGCCTCAGTTGTCTTTCAAGCCTGAAAATCACATCCGAGTAGATAATAGACCTCTAGAAAAACCTTACATGAGGGATGATGATAAATCTAAACCAGGCTTCCTTCCTAAAGGAGAGCCCACACGGCGAGGCAGAGGGGGAACATTCCGACGCGGCGGAAGGGATCCTGCAGGTCGGCCATCACGCCCTTCCACCATCCGAAGACCTGTCTATCGGGACAATCAGTGGAACCCCAGGCAGGTAGAAGTTCCAAAGCCAGATGATGAAGAGCCACCAAGAAGGCATGAACAGTTTCTTCCTATACCAGCAGATAAACGACCTCCAAAATTTGAGCGAAAATTTGACCCAGCTAGAGAGAGGCCCCGAAGACAACGTCCTACCCGACCACCAAGACAAGATAAGCCGCCTAGATTTAGACGTCTCAGAGAGCGGGAGGCTGCTTCAAAAACCAATGAAGTGGCAGTGACCACAAATGGTGCAGTTAATAATATGGTTCAAGAACCAGTTAATCCTGCTGGGGAGATATCTGGGAACAAGACACCAGACTTATCTAACCAGAACTCTTCAGATCAGGCAAATGAAGAATGGGAAACAGCTTCTGAAAGCAGTGATTTCAATGAGAGGCGTGAGAGAGATGAAAAAAAAAATGCTGATTTGAATGCACAAGCAGTTGTAAAGGCTGGAGAGAATGCTTTACCTCCAAAAAGGGAAATAGCAAAGAGAAGTTTTTCTAGCCAGAGACCTGGTGTAGATCGCCAGAATCGGCGCGGCAACAGTGGTCCACCCAAATCCGGAAGGAATTTCTCAGGTCCTAGAAACGAAAGAAGAAGTGGCCCACCATCCAAAAGTGGGAAGCGAGGGTGAGTACTCTGGTTTCAGTGTAATTACTTTTGTACCTTTAAAGAAGCTGATCATTGAACTGAGCAAAGGAGCCAGTCTAGATAGAGGACCCAGACATTGTTCTCCCCCACATTTTTTGGTCTGTTCTCAAAGTGTAAGGGTGCTTGAGCCAGAGAGGTTTATGGGTCTTAGCAGTCTTTGCCTCCTAAGTTGTATTTTCCAGAAGAGCCCTCTTAGGCCTTTGTAGCTTTGGGAGAATCTGCACACTTAGAGAAGGACCTGTACAGTGTCTTCCTTTTGGTAAGTCTTCTTGATGATGAGCAGCCCTCTTTTCTTTCTTTGGGTTTTCTTTGCAAAATTTGGGTGCTTATAGGTGTCTTCTGGGATTTAAATGAATACATTTTAACCATATGCTTTATTGCTCGGTTGCTAGGAAGTGAATGTTGAGCCTTCAGAATAAATTACATTTTCCTCTCAAGTTGCAAACCTACAATAAATAATCCAGCTGGATAGAGGCCTAGAAAGCAAGTCCTACCCCATCACCAAGACCGCAAATAACAAATACAATTGGATTTATGTTAAAGCAGTTTTCTTAAACTGTGCTGAGTTTGGTATGATGTATTAAATGTTAAAAAGCTTATAGTAAATTATCGATTTATTTAATATTAGGAAAAATTACAGTGGCAGCATGCCTACCTTGATTGATTGAGTGATTAATTTCATTTATTTGCCTAGTTTTAAACATAGGTTTTGATACTTCCTGTATACAACTATGCTTCCTTATTACTAAAATGGGGAGAAAGTAATAATAGTACTTAGAAACATTGGTGAACATTCTAGACATGAAGTTTGTGAACCGCATAACATATCTGGTATATAGTACCTCCTATTATTATGCTGTGCCCTGGTTTTTGACCAAATTCCCAGGTTTGCAGCCTGAGCTGGTAAGAAATTTATTCAGATAATATTACATTCATTTACATTGGTTAGTTTCAATATACTTAGCATTTCAGATTATTGTACCCATCAATGAAAATATTTTTGCTTTCTGATAACTTAGAAAATATTTTAAGGAAATAATATGACTGAATATGTTTCCTGAGTACCTTCTTAACACAGAATTTGAACCTCCATTTAAAACATCAAAAGAATTAGGATAACATATATCATTACAGTTTAGTTACTGACTATAACCGAACTGTTAGTTGTAAGTAATAATACTCAGGGGAACTCTTGATCTGGTTTTTGTGTAATGTGGATCTCAACCATTTAGCAAGACTTTTGTGCCATGTTGACAGTAACAACTTTGAATCTGCAGAAATAGCAGTTATTGGTTGTAGTTAAATTCAATATGTTGAATGTGTCTCATTTAGAAGAAATGATTTTATTCTAATATTTGAGGTCATGCTTTGTGTCAATCACTTGGTAAGCTTTTATCTCAAGTGGTACCAATGGCTATGATGAAAATTAGTTAGTAAACCCATTTTCTTTGTATTTTCATAAATTAAATGAATCCAGGAATAAAATTTGATAGGGAAGAAAAACTATAGAAATACATTGGTTTGTGAACTATTTCTAAATTAAAAGTGGTGTTTTTTTTTAAAAGTGGCTTTTAATATATTCATTTTAATGTATAAATCTGAACTTTAAAAAATATGTGTAAACAGTGCTTTTTAAAATTTTCATATGCTGCCCTCTTGTGGAGAATATATAGTAGTGAATATTTTGGACTAGCTTGTATCGCAAATTTTCTGCTATAAACAGTGTTGATTGGCTTATATATACCATGATAGACAGACCCAGTAAGAATCTTCAGGGCACAGTTGGAATTCTAGAATTTAATTCCTAGAAAGAACTCTTGGGAGCTAGTCCATCTCCTTTATTGGGAAGCTCAGTTTTAGTGAAGTTGTACTCAAGGAAAGTCACTAAGGCTTATTGGTTTTAGAGTTAGAGTCTTCTATCCCACTGTTCCTTCTTAGGTTAAACTTAGAAACTGCCAGCAATCATTTCTCATTTGTTCAGTTATGTGGCGGTAGTAACTCAAATCATTGTTTTATAGGCCATTTGATGACCAGTCTGCGGGCACAACTGTTGTTGATCCTGTGAACGGCAGCTCCGTGCACCACCAGGAAGGAACACCAAATGGTACAGGACAGAAGAACCCCAAAGATTCGACAGGGAAGAAGAGAGAAGACCCCAAATCAGGCCCTAAAAAACCCAAAGAGAAAGTAGATGCACTGTCACAGTTTGATCTCAACAATTATGCAAGTATGTCTTAGGTTCCTTTTATTTGTGTATCATCTGCTACATTTAAGTAGATACTATAATTAAAGAAGCAAAAATTGGGCCTACAGGGTTGAGATATAGGCTGATTATGAATCACTAACTGATATAATGAACTAAAATAACACCTGCCTTTAGCACAGTCTTGAATACTTGTTAAAGATAGTCCGTAGGGTTTGACTGTTCATAAAAAAGGTTAATGGGGAGACTAACCACTCTACCTTGCCTAACAGGTATAAGAAAACATAGAAAACTAAACAAAGACGCTTAATTATGTCTGTTACATATGCTTTATCTTAAAAGACAAATGTTAAAACCTCAGTGACTTTATGACCTTGGTAAATTTGGCTTCTAAGATATGGTAAATACAGAATAAATAATAGGATGGAAGGCAGTGTTACTAAATACTTTGAGAAAGCCATGAAGTAAGAGGATATCACATGTGAAGGATAACACAAGCAATAAGAAAATATTTGTAAGGAAGTTAAGGAACATCTGTGAGTAGGCACTTACACATGTAAAAATACCCTGTTTGCCATTCATTCAGATGCGACTTAAACTGGGAGTATTTGTAAAAATTGAGATCTACTAAGACCAGATAGTAATAATGGGAAAGTTAGGTTAGGTACTGTTATTCCAGTATTAAAAATAAAGACTAAAACTCTCATCTATTTAATGGTCACTTAAACCTATAAAACTCTTTGGGTCTAGGCCCTTGGCATTATTATTTCTAGACCAATAGTTCTCAATGTGTGGTCTCCAGAAATTTGTGGGAAGTACAAAATCTACCTCAGATGTACTGAATCAGAGACTCTTGAAGCATACTGTGTGTTTTAACAAGTTCTCCTGGTGATTCTCATGTGTGCTAATGTTTGAGAATTACTGTTCTAGAATACCATTTTAGGTTTCACATAGGTAAGAAATAGACTTAATTGCGTGTTTTCCTAATAACATTTAAGTTATTTCTCTTTACCCCAAAATGTTACGAAGCACCAAGTAAGAACAGAGTGTTGGAAACAAAGTATTGTTCAAATTTCTATAAATGTTGCATGTAGTTGGGCAAATAAGCTCTTCAACAGGTTCTTAAAAAAAGGTCTTTGGCAAGAAAATTAAAGTAATGGGTGATGGCATGGCTATAGAGAAAAGCTTTACATACACACACACAGACACACACAGACACACACTGTAGTCTAAGTGGGAGACTGATATGAATTTAATGGCATCCAATGACACGTTTGCTCCATTTTAGAGTTAGTCTTCTGGGGTGCCCAAGTGGCTCAGTCATTTGAGCGTCTGACTTCGGCTCAGGTCATGATCTCACAGTTTGTGGGTTCAAGCCCTGTGCCTGGCTCTGTGCTGACAGCTCGCTCAGAGCCTGGAGCCTGCTTCAGATTCTGTGTCTCCCTCTCTCTCTGACCCTCCCCTGCTCACGCTGTCTCTCCCTCTCTCTCTCAGAAATGAATAAAACATTAAAAAAAAAAAAAAAGTCTCGTAAAGGACTTAAACGCATGTAGTAAAAGTATCATAGATAAATTAGAACCAATCAAGCTTTTGTTAGAAATGCAGAATAACATGGGGCGCCTGTCTGGCTCAGTCAGTGGAGAGTGCAACTCTTGATCTTGGTGTTGTGGGTTTGAACCAAACGTTGGGTATAGAGATTACTTAAATTATTTTATTATTTTTTAAGTTATTATTGTTTTTGTTTGTTTTTTGAGAGAGAGAACAAGCATGTGCAGGAGAGGGGCAGAAAGAAAGGGAAAGACAGAATCTAAAGCACACTCCAGTCTCTGAGCTGTCCGCACACAGCTTGAACTCACAAACCATGAGATCATGACCTAAGCTGAAATCAAGAGTCAGCCACACGCTTAACCAACTAAGCCACCCAGGTGCCCCTGAGATTATGTAAAATTTTTTAAAAAGGAAAACAAGAACAGCAATAGGTATTAAAGAGTGGAAGCCAGTCTTAGTATTTATGTCTGGTTTTCCTGTCACTGTTTACATAAGTGGAAATTTTTAGGCCTTTAAAGAGAATTGTTTTTAAGTGGATTCCCTACAAACCACTACCTGATGATACCCTCTTGCCTTCCCTCAGAGGCTGTCTCCATTCTGAGTTGTAGATGTATCATTCCCAAGCAAATATATATTTTTATTTCTCGTTCCCAAGTTAAAACATATATTATTTACAAAATTAAAATAACTTACTTGAATTGTCTCACCCTTTTTTAATGTTTATTTTTGAGAGAGAGAACGAGAGCAAACATGAGCAGGGGAGTAGTGGGATGCAGTGGCAGAAGATCCAAAGTGGATTCCAGGCTTATAGCAGCCAGCCCGAGATGGGGCTGGAACTCATGAACTGTGAGATCATGACTTAAGATGAAGTTGGATGCGTAACCTACTGAGAGATGCAGGCTTCCCAGCCTCTTCTCCTTTTCTTATATTTATTTATTTATTTTATTTTTTTTTAAATGTTTTATTTATTTCTAGGAGAGAGAGAGAGACAGAGACAGCATGAGCAGGGGAGGGTCAGAGAGAGAGGGAGTCACAGACTGAAACAGGCTCCAGGCTCTGAGCTGGCAGTCAGCACAGAGCCCGACGCGGGGCTCGAACCCACGAACCGCGAGATCATGACCTAAGCGAAAGTCGGACGCTTAACCGACTAAGCCACCCAGGTGCCCCTTTTTCTTATATTTATTTTAGAAACATACCTGCAACCACAAGTTGCATTGCCCGACCTATTTTATGTTTTCTTTTAAATATTCAACTTAAGGGATCTTGGGGTCCCTGGCTGGCTCAGTCAGTTGAGTGTCCAACTCTTGATTTTGGCTCAGGTCATGATTTCAAGGTCATAGAATTGAGCCCCACATTGGATCCTGTTTGAGATTCTCTCTCTTCCTCTCTTTTTCTCTGTCCCTCTCCCCCACTCTTGCACTTTCTCTCTAAAATAATAAATACACTTAAGAGATCTAGATTTCTTACACTTACTAGGATGTATAGGTTAATAAGATAGCCCAGATAATTGTTAGTTTCACAGTGAGTTGAAAATAACATCTTGAATTATTAATCTGTGAGGTTATTATCCCTTATGTACATCTGTGCTACTTTACATACATGTAGAACTTTCACATATATTTTTTTTAACAACTACACATTGTAGACAGTGGTCTGCATAAATAAGACCAGCTTAGCTATTCACCAGCTCACCTATAACATATCAGTTTCTCAAGATTTATTTCATCTTTTGCAAAAGGGAAACAATAGTAATAGCCACCTTAGAATGGTTAGATGCAAGTAAAGTAAAGTGCCATGCAGATCTCCATAGCGCAATGCAGTTTGGATCCTGGGAGAAGTAGAGGTTAAGTGATTTGACTGAGGTTATACTGAGTGTTTTAGAAGACATCACCACAATCTTGCTGGGGGAAAAAAGGATGCATATCATTCAGACACTTCAGAAAGTCAAAAACTTTTTACCCTTGTTTATATGAAATCATGTATCCATTATGTCTCTTCAAATATTAGTAATAAATGGCTACCTTATGGTTTCGGAATTGGGTTATACTGTGAATTATCAGAACTAGATTTTTGCCTTTCCTTTCTTGCCTGCCTGCCTTTCTTTCATCACTATTGGACTGAACATTTCTGTTTCTTTTCAACCGAAAAAAGAAAATACCATTTTAAATCTTTTTCCATACCCGTAGGTGTCGTTATAATTGACGACCATCCTGAAGTAACAGTAGTTGAAGACCCCCAGTCAAATTTGAATGATGACGGTTTTACTGAAGTGGTTTCCAAAAAACAACAAAAACGTTTACAGGATGAGGAGCGTCGAAAGAAGGAAGAACAAATCATACAGGTTTAGTGTTTCAGTTTGTTACTAGTTACTAGATTTTTGCCCAAAATATATTAGCAGATACTTAAGATTTCTATCTACCTATAATGTCAAGACTGCATTTATTCACGTGTTCTAAATGGCTTTGATAGTCACAACTTTAAATTGTTTTTAACCCTAAGTGAGGTGAATTTGAAATAGAAGGTAATCACTGTAGCTCACTATTTGCCTTAGAGTAGACCATCTTTACTTTAATTCAAGAATGTTTTGTGTTCCAGTACTGGTCATCTTATTCGTCCCATTTTACTTCATGGCAGAGTTAGTTAATTTTAAATTATCTAGGGAATCTGATGAACACAACTGCCATGACACAAGTTACAAATTCTTGACCTGTAAGAGATTTGATTATAATCAAAACCAGTTCATTTAAACACACAGTATGAAGAATCAAGGTAAGTTACCCTGTTTAAATCAACCCAGACACCAATTTTGCTAAATGCTGACACAGGATAAAAATAAATAAAATACATAGATCATAGTAAAAACAAGCTCTAACAGATGAGAAGTCTCAAAATAAGAAACACTGTAAAAATCTTGTGTGAATGATAATACTGAGTTCAGTCGAATATAACCCTTGAGACTAGACATTTTCAGAAGTCATTCATTCATTTATCTATCCATTTATATTGGAAGATTAAAATGGTATACTATATAGCATAACAGCCCAGCAACACCCACAGATTAATTTTTCTGTGGCAAACATGAGTTGAGTGAAGTCGGTAAGCAGCTTTTTGTTAGATCAGGTCACATATATTTTTTAAAGTTTTATTTATTTATTTTAGAGAGAGAGAACACACAAGCAGTGGAGGAGCAGGGGCGGCAGCGGTGGGGGTCCAGGGAGGAGACACAGAATCCAAAGCAGGCTCCAGGCTCTGAGCTGTCAGCACAGAGCCTGACGTGGAGCTCAGTCTCTCGAATTGTGAGATCATGACCTGAGGCACCCAGGTGCCCTGGATCAGGTCAGGTTTTGCTGCCAATGGAATTCACTGAAAAAATTCCTTAATTTTTTGAATTTTAGAATTGTGGAAGAGAGGTTATAAAACTATATATCAAGAATGTATAATACGTATTTGTCTTTGTCCCCTGTAACTTCTTGGCTTTTCATAATTTGTCATAGCAGCTTTGATATTTTTGCTCTATCAAATGCCTATTTTGAAAAGCTAAGGAGCTAAATTAATAGATCTTGTTAGAGATTATATTCATGAACTGTTACTTTCTTCAGCTATATTATTGACAAAAATCCTTCTTACCAATGTTTAAAGGTCTGGAACAAAAAGAATACAAATGAGAAAGGAAGAAGTCAGACTTCTAAGCTTCCTCCAAGATTTGCCAAAAAACAGGCTACAGGGCCCCAGCAAGCCCAGTCTCCAGCTCCAGCTCCAGCCTTGGCTCCAGGCCCAGCCTCAATCTCAGCCCCACCTCCAGCCTCAGCACCAGCTCCAGGCCTAACTGCAGCCTCAGCTCCTCTCCCAACCTCAGCCTCAGCTCCCGTCCCACCCTCCACCTCAGCCACAGCTACTGTCTCTTCTGTGGCTCCAGCTCCAACCCCCATCCTCGCGTCAGCCTCAGCTCCAGCACCAGCCTCTGTCCCCATCCTCGCCTCAGCCTCCATTCCCATCCTTGCCTCCCCCCTAGCCCCAGCTTCGGCATCAACTCCAGCCCCAGCCACCTCAGCCCCAATTGCCCCTGCCTCAGCCCCAGCAGCCCCAGCCTCTATTCCAGCCCCACCCTCAGCCCCAGCCCTAGTCCCTGCCCCAGCTTCAGCCCCAGCCCTCGTCCCAATCCCTGCTCCACCCCCCACTGCACCAGCCCAGACTCAGGGCCAGACTCACAAACCAGTCCAGAGTCCACTACAAACTACGACGCAATCTTCAAAACAGCCACCACCTTCAATTAGACTACCTTCAGCTCAGACGCCTAATGGCACAGATTACGTAGCCGCAGGAAAATCCATCCAGACCTCACAGTCACATGGCACACTTACAACTGAATTATGGGATAACAAGGTGGCACCTCCAGCTGTGCTGAATGACATCTCAAAGAAATGTAAGTTCAACAGAGAAGTGACGGGTGGGGTATGGCAGGAGAATGTTGGGGTTTGTTTTTCATCTCATTCATATACTTGGTATATTCTCCTAGCCACCCTTGTTTTCTTAGTAAGAAGCAGTAATAGTCATTTTTTCTTTTCGCTTCCTTTCTTGAAATAACAAATGTGCTCTACTTTTTAACAGCCATATTTTATGGACACAATTTTGCGTTGATTAAAAAAATACACTATGTTTGAGGGGACATCTATTTATTTTGGTCTACAATAATCTCTAAGTGTATTGTGAAAGTCATTGTTTTATTGCCATGCTGCCATTAAAAGAAAAGGTAAAATAGATTAGGGATTATTGATCTCTAAATTTTAATGATATCATTTCCCATGACTTCTTCTCTTTAGTAGGTCCCATTAGTCCACCACAGCCACCTTCCGTCAGTGCGTGGAATAAGCCCTTAACATCGTTTGGATCAGCTACTTCATCAGAGGTAGGAATAGACTGCATAATGGCCTTAGTGGGGTTATTGTACCAGATTTCCCTTTAAATAGTTTCTCTGACTTGTGCGTCCATCACAGTCACCTGTGACTTATTAAACAACTTATTAAAATAGATCGCTGAGATTCCCGCCCCGAGTTTCCATCTAATTAGGTCAGTTGAGGACTGGATACATTCCTTCCTCCTTCCCTCCCTGTTTCTCTCTCTCTCTCTCTCTCTCTCTTTCTCTCTTTCTTTCTTTCTTTCTTTCTTTTTCAGTCCTCTCCTTCCTTCTCAAGCAGGGGAGAGGGGCAGAGAGAGAGAATCTCAAGTAGGCTTCATGCTCATCATGGACCCTGACATGGGCTTGATCCCAAGACCGTGTGACCTGAGTCAAAGTCAAGAGTCAGAAAGATGGTCAACCAGTTGAGCTACCCAGACACTGAGTCCTGGGTACAATTCTAACAAATTCCCAAGTGATATTATTGCTGCTGGATCTCTACACGTATAGGCTATTTCTCATCTTTAAACTTAATAAGGTTAGCATTTTAAAATGTTAACATTTTTAACATTGAAAAAATAAGTTTTTAAAAAATATCACTTTGAGAAAGAGAGACAGACTGTGAGTTAGATGTGTAACAAACCACCTAAATCTAACTGGCTGGCCCAGTTGGTTAAGCATTTGACTTCAGCTCAGGTCATGATCTCACGTTCGTGAGTTTGAGCCCCGCGTCGGGCTCTGTGCTGACAGCTCAGAGCCTGGAGCTGCTTCGGATTCTGTGTCTCCCTCTCTCTCTGTCCCTCCCCCACTTATGCTCTGTCTTTCGCTCTCAAAAATAAAATAAACATGTCTATGGCCATACCACCCTGAACGCGCCTGATCTCAAGAATAAAATAAGCATTACGAAAAAAGTTTTTAGTAAAGGGGGGGAGCAGAGAAGTGTGATAAGGGTATAATTAAAAAGAATTTTTTTCAAGACTTCTTCCTGCTGCCCCTACCCTCACTTAAGCTTTTTGACTTAGGTCTGGAGTAGACCTCCTCTTCTGTTTTAAAACTTCTGCAGAGAACTCTTAAGAATAATTTGGAGTCACTGCATTCAGTATTTCAGATCCTCAGTTTAAACATTTTTCTTCTTCCTGTTGGTATTGGCAGTTGGCAGTAGGGTTCATTGTAGCATTTTTTTATATAGAAAGTTCAAGCTATTTCATACTGATAATGAAGGATGGAGTAGAAAGTGTGTTGTGTTTTGGATAGGTGCACTGGATTTAATGAGTTTATTAAACTGCTGACAGTTTTTAAAGTGACATTAAAGTATCAGAATGATTTTTCAGCACTCTTAGTTGCAAGATTTTTCTTGTAGACCTTCTATGAGTTTGCAGTACTGTAGTGGAAAGCATACTTAAAATACTGCTCACATCTGCCTTTAGACAAGTGGTAGAGGAAGATATTTTGGTGGTATCTCATTTTTTTCTCCACATACATCTTTCTTTATCCCTTTTATGTTCTTTGTTTCCTGGATAGAATGTAATTTTTTGGTGGATGTTCATTGCACATGATTTTGGAATTTTGCCTCATGGTAAACTTTTGAGCTAGAAAAGTTGTATTTCACTTTTAATTTCATTTCAGGCATAGAAAATGTTTCTTTTTAAAAACTTTTTTTTAATCTTTATTTTTGAGAGAGAGCGCAAGTGGGGTAAGGGTAGAGAGAGGGAGACAAAGGATCCGAAACAGTCTCCAGGCTCTGAACTGTTAGCATGGAACCTGATGTGGGGCTCGAATCCAGAGTGTGAGATCCTGACCTGAGCTGAAGTTGGGACGCTTAACCAGCTAAGATATCCAGGCGCCCCAGAAGGTGTTCCTATTAAGGAACTAATTAAGGGACTTCTTGAATGACTCTAGTGAAATACAGTTCTTTTTTTTTCCTTTAAATATTTATTTGTTTATTTATTTTGAGAGAGTTGAGAGTGAGAGAGAGAGAGAGAGAATGAATATCCCAAGCAGGCTCTGCACTGTCAGTACGTAGCCTAACATCAGTTTGAGCCACCCAGGCACCCTGAAATAGGGTTCTTAATGATTGTTTGGTTCAGTGCTATGAGAGACTAAATAGACCCCTAAAGCTTGGTAATATGATATGTTTTGTTTTATTATGACTATTTTTTGTTTTAAAGGATATGATACTCTTCCTAAAACTAACATTTTGTAATAGTGCTATTTACTGTCAATCTGTTTTTCCATTTAATTAAACTATTTATAAGTTCTTAATTATTTCTGTACATAAAATCAATAACTTTCAGTGATTAATTTCTGTACTATTTTGCTTTTCTAATATTAAGTGTACATTTACACTGGACTATAGAATTTCAGCAGTGACTAAAGCAAATAGAGATTTTTATTCTAAGTTACATCAGTTATATTTGTCGGTATTTGAAAGAGAATTTTCAGATATTAAAAGTAAATTTGAGGTCACTTGTGTGGCTCAGTCAGTTAAGCATCCGACTCTTGATTTTGGCTCAGGTCATAATCCAAGGGTCGTGGGATCAAGCCCTGCATCAGGCTCCTCACTGACCTTGGAGCCTGCTTAAGATTCTCCTCCCCACACCCACACCCAGATAAAAATTAAAATCTGAATGGCATGTCTGTTCATACTGTTGATACTGCTATACTGATAAATGTTAACAGTAACCTTACACAGCAGTTGATACACTAAGGTCAGGGATGCCTAAACTGATAGGACATGAGTTGATTATAAGACCAAGGCCTGGAATTGAACCATATCCCAAGTTTTGTTTGTTCTTCTAGAAAAGATTAATCAGTTACTTAATTGTTACTTAAAAACATTCTCTGGCTTTTGTCTAGCCTTCTACCACTGCTGCTAACAACTGCTATGTTCTAGCCTCCACTAGCCTTTTTTTTTTTTTTTTTTAATTTTAACCTTTACACCAGGTGTTTTCTCTGCTAGAAACACTTCCCACTGATTTGGTCTTTAAGATTGAGTTTTGGCATGACTTCCTCAGTGCCTTTTTTATCCACCAACCTGAAGTGGCTTAACTATATATTGATTTTGCATATCCCTTTCAAGTTGTTCATTTTCTCCATTTACTATAATGCAAATTCTGCAAGCTAGATTCCTGCTATCTGTCTGATTAAGGGCCCTGCCCCAAGATGCCACATAAGTTAGCAGTTTGATTGGATTCCTAAGTTGTGTGCACTCTGTTACCAAACACAGGGTATTTTCATGAACATTATTTCATTTTCCTTTAAAGAAAACTTCTTAAGCATGTGACACTTGTGTCCCTATCTTTCTTCTATCCATTTGCCCCATCCGTTTATTCATTGCTCGTGCGGTCTTTGTCTGTTACTTTTACATTTGTTTGAAATGAGCGAGTAACTCGAGGCTATGATTTGCCCACACTCAAACTCCTAACTCTTAAAGCCAGAACTTCAAAAACTTAAGTCTTGTCCTGGTTTTCATTTTATGAGTTGTTTTTTAATGCAGATCAGTAGTGGCTAAAGGAAAGTCTCTTAAAATATGATCAGTGTCAGTTAATGCATAGATTGCTTCAAACCTCATTTTATTGTATGAAATATTTGCTACTACATACATCAGTCATATGTGAACTCCGTTTGCTTTGATAATAAGCAAGTTTTAAAAAATATTCTCTTCGTAGGGAACAAAGAATGGTCAAGAAAGTGGAGTTGAAATTGGCATTGACACAATACAGTTTGGTGCTCCAGCTTCAAATGGGAACGAAAATGAAATTGTACCCGTGCTTTCAGAAAAAAACACTGACAAGATACCTGAACCTAAAGAACAACGGCAGAAGCAGCCTCGGGCAGGCCCTATCAAAGCCCAGAAGGTAAATAAAATTCATATGAAAGCCACTAAAATTTAAGGGAGGGGGGTTAATAGTTTTGAAATTGAATTTAGTCTTCAGTGAATGTCTTTGATCATGATGCCTTTTTGTCATAAACATTGAATTTTTAGCTTCCAGATTTGAGTCCAGTAGAAAACAAAGAACACAAACCAGGTCCTATTGGAAAAGAAAGATCATTAAAAAATAGAAAAGTTAAAGATGCCCAACAGGTGGAGCCAGAAGGACAAGAGAAGCCAAGCCCGGCTCCAGTCAGGAATACAGATACTACAACAACAAAGGAAACCAAAGCAGTTTCTGAAATGTCTACTGAAATAGGAACAATGATTTCGGTCTCATCCACAGAATATGGCACTAATGTGAAGGTAGGCAGCATGCAGTGGGGACTGGCTCGGTTAATGCAAACCGTGTCTGAACGAGTGGGGAAAACATCAGTAAGATCCTTCTTCTTTTTTCTTCTTTTTGGCTTGAGGCATATAATTCTATAAATTATATGGGTTATTTTGCAGAGACTATTTTATTTCATGGTATGCATTTGTGATCTAAAGAAATTCCTTATAGTAAATGATTTTTTTCTCTGGAAATTTACACTTAATTCTGGACTATTTGAGTAGTGTTAAGTGAAAAACATGTACACAAGTTTCAAATGCTTTTCATTGGGCTTTGAAAGGATTGCTGTATATTTTTATTTTGTTAATGGAGTTACAGTTGGAGACTTACCTTGCCCACTAGTAAGATTTTGAAATCAGGAAGTAGAGGGTCACCTGGGTGGCTCAGTCTGTTAAGCGTCTGACTTGGGCTCAGGTCATGATCTCCTGGTTTGTGGGTTTGAGCCCCGCATCAGGTTCTCTGTGGTCAGCTAAGAACCTGGAGCCTGCTTCAGATTCTATGTCTCCCCCTCTCTCTGCCCCTCCTCCACTCATGCTCTATCTCTCTGTGTCTAAAAAAGTAAATAAACTATAAAAATAAAAAAAAAAAGAAATCAGGAAGTAGGTCAAATTAAATTTTTAGTAACTCCAGAATAGCCAGTTTCTTCCAGGGTTAGAAGAGATTACTTTCATTGCATGAACACCAGAGGAAATTCTTGACTAACATTTAGGGACCACATTGAATGAAAGGTGCATATTTTTAAAAATACTCATTAAGACAAAATACACTGAGTGACTTCTATGGACTAATGCTTGTGGGAATGGCAAAATTTTTATTAGCCCTTTTGTGTTCACTCTGGTACATATACTCATTGAGAAGAAAGGTAGGTGGAAACTTAAACCTTATCTGAATATTTTGTTCTTTTTGATTGCTATACAATTCAGTACATGTAAATATAAACTCTTATGATCCAACTATACCATATTTAAAGAACAGATTTTTTTTTTATTTTTTATTTTTTTTTTAATGTTTTATTTATTTCTAGGAGAGAGAGAGAGAGAGACAGCGTGAGCAGGGAGGGTCAGAGAGAGAGGGAGTCACAGACTCTGAAACAGGCTCCAGGCTCTGAGCTGGCAGTCAGCACAGAGCCCGACGCGGGGCTCGAACCCACGAACCGCGAGATCATGACCTAAGCGAAAGTCGGACGCTTAACCGACTAAGCCACCCAGGTGCCCCAAAGAACAGATTTAAGATGATAAACAAGGTTATCTTAAAACTGAAGTGCAACAGCTAAGATCTTGACATTTATTTACCTATGTTGTACTTGGAAAAGAATAAAAAACAATAGTTGAAAGTAAGCTATAGATTAAGTATGAGAACCACTCAGTTCTTTTTGTAATCCACAGGAATAAATAGTTTGTACTGTTGACAACCTCCTACTGTACAATGCATTTAATTTTTTTTTAAGTTTTAATTGAAATGTAATTGACATACAATGTAGAAATGCATTAAAAAAAAAATGTACAGGACTCCAGCAGTAGTTAAACCGTCACCCCTTCAGTGGTGAGTCTACATTTGTTTTATCACAATATTGCTTTTTAAGATTTGAGTAATTTGTGTCTTAAGATCTCTCCTCTCTTGCTTTCCTCCAAAACAACTTTACAACTCATAGGCTGTCATTAGAAAGTGAGTCACTAATTTAGTTTACAACATATATTTTTTTTTTTCTATTACTGCTCCGCAGGAGTCTGTGACAGACTATACTACACCTTCTTCTTCTCTGCCTAACACTGTGGCTACTAATAATACAAAGATGGAGGATACTTTGGTTAATAATGTGAGTAATCACCCTCAGATGCTCAGGTTTGGTTAGGAGCCTGGCTATTGTGATCTGATACATACCGTGTGACCAATATTTAATTCTTCTTTGGGAAAAATCATAGTAAATTTGTATGTTGGAGCAATAGTAATAATCAGTAGCAAAAATAGTCAAATCTTAGGCTTGGTTTCCTAAGTACTAATCCTGTTAACCTGGTTTTGGTTAAGAATTTTTGATCTTCCCTTTCACATTCTACAGATTCATTCAGTCATTTATTTGGTAATTTTCGTTCTTAAATGAAACCTTTTACAATGCAGTGAAAGCTCAATTAAAAGAGAAATTAGAATGTTATCAGAGATTCTTTGTGTTTCCTTTTGAACTGAAAAATTACTGTACCTTAGCAACATCCTGTTGTGAAGATTGAGCTGTAATGTATACGTAAGTACTGTGCTTCAGAAACCCTTAAATGCTCTGTTAAAAAGTGAGAGTAAGTTGGGGTGCCTGGGTGGCTCAGTCCATTAAGTGTCCGACTTCGGCTCAAGTCATGATCTCACGGTTCATGGGTTCGAGCCCCGCATCGGGCTCTATGCTGACAGCTAGCTCAGAGCCTGGAGCCTGCTTCAGATTCTGTGTCTCCCTCTCTCTGTGTCCCTCACCTGCCTGTGGTTGGTCTCTCTCTCTCTCTCTCTCTCTCTTTTTCTCTCTCAATCTCTCTCTCCTCAAAAAATAAACATTAAAAAAATTTTTTTAGGTGACAGTAAGTTATGTAAATTTGGCTGTAGTTTTCCAGAACAACCTTGTTATAATGTAAGATTATGTTACATCAGTACAGTCCATCATTTTGCCTAGTTCATAGATAGGGAAAATTTATAAGCCCAGAGAAGTTAGGTAACCATCTGCGATGGAAGAGCATTTTAGAAGTTACACATATGGCCCTTGTTCTGGAGGGCAGGTATGGTGGAAATTTGGTCAGCTGCTCTCTTCTTAAAATATACAATAAGCAAAGACTCATTCTTTTCAAAAATCTCCTTCCCAGATATATTTAAAGGTTTCACACAAGGAGCTTTTGACTCAATCTGAGAATAAAAATCTTATGTCTTACAAATGTTTTTGTTGTGCTTTCTAGTCTTCCTTCTAGCATCATGTATATAGAATTTTAGAGAGGTGAAGTGCATTAGGGAGCATTTAGTCCAATTTTAGTAGGTAGGCTGTAGGACTGAGGAAAAGGGTGAAAAAGGAGTCGCACATTTTCTCTTTGTGATAGGAGAGCTCCTCAGGAGCTGATTAATGTAATTTCTCCAGCTTTCAGATGTAATAGAACTTCATTCAATATGCCAAATCCTTTTTCCCTGACCTTTTTGGAGATAGTCTTAAATTTATTTAATTTGCTGTAAGAAGTAATGGGAAATCTGGAAAGGACAGAAAGATTCCCTGTCAATACCTATAAATAAATACCTATAAATAAAGTGCTGATACCAGTATGTTGATTATCAAATATTGAATCAGTAAGTCCCAATAAAGTTGAATTATACTTTGTCTTTTCTCATTTATTTTTTTTTTTAATGTTTTTTATTTATTTCTAGGAGAGAGAGAGAGACAGCGTGAGCAGGGGAGGGTCAGAGAGAGAGGGAGTCACAGACTGAAACAGGCTCCAGGCTCTGAGCTGGCAGTCAGCACAGAGCCCGACGCGGGGCTCGAACCCACGAACCGCGAGATCATGACCTAAGCAAAAGTCGGAAGCTTAACCAACTAAGCCACCCAGGCGCCCCTGTCTTTTCTCATTTAAAAAATAGAGGTTTTTTAGATGTCAGTTTTTCAAGAAAGTATATTATGCTTTCTGCCAAACCACCTCTAAAAATATGATTTATGAGATATGAATAAGGTCTCAGAACCGTAAAAGTCATTGAAAGTATCCATATGAGTGTTTTCATGGTTTCCATAGGATCTGCAGAGCTAATTAAAGTGTAGTTACTGGTGCATGCAGGATAACTGAAGAAGAGAGACCCAGCCTGTGTCTAAGCAAGCAAGTAGTCTACATTTGACTTTTAGCTGTGTATCCACAGCATGTTTGAAAACAGGAAGATATTTTTAGGTCAGGGAGCATTACAAGTGATCATCAGTTTGGAGTGATTTCACAGTGCTGCTTATTTGTGCCAAGTATAGTGGTGATTCTGAACTTAACTAATGTAGTATTAAAAACATGTCCTAAGGGGGGGGGAGGGGGGATGGGCATGGAGGAGGGCACTTTGGGGATGAGCACTGAGTGTTATGTAGAAACTAATTTGACAATAAACTATTTGTAAAAAAAAAAAAAAAAAAAAAAAAAAAAACATGTCCTAAGGGCTCTTAGGGGGCTCTGTCAACTGAACATCCAACTCTTGGTTTCGGCTCAGGTCATGATCTCACTGTTCCTGGGTTCACACCCCACGTTGGGCTCTGTGCTGACAGTGCAGGGCCTGCTTGGATTCTCTCCTCTCTTCCTGCCCCTCACCTGCTCACGTGGTCTCTTAAATAAACTTAAAAAAAAAAAAAATGTGTTACATGGGAAAATTTTAGGACCTTTTGAAATGTTCTTTTTCACTCATTGGTGTGTTTGAGAGTTTCATTGTATGCATTGAGCTTTTGTGTTTTGAGAAAATTATTCTTCACAAAGGGTTATTCCCCTTATTGAGTGAGGCTTAATCTACTTACCTTTGAATCTTTAGCTGGTGTTTATTGGATAGTATTACCTAATATGACAATCATTTTGAATCTTGAATCATTGAATGCCTTGAAGATTTAAATGCAGGTGGTGTGGTTTTGTTTTTTGTTTGTTTTTTAATAATTTCTAGCACAGCTATTTTAAAAATGTATAAAGTAACCTCAATTAAATAGTCCATGGTATTCTCAATTTCTGATTACTCCATTGTATCACAGGTGAATATCTTAAAACTATTATCTTTTCAAATGCTCTCCAAGCATCTCAGTCATTTTATCTGAATAAGTAAGTAAACCATCAAAATCAGTCATACAGGAGTACATAATAAAATTTCAAGATCTAGAGACCTAGGGTAAAAGAGTTATGCATAGAAAGTTTCTAATATATTCATGTTTCTGACAGTATTTGCCATAATCATTTTATAACTAGAACGGGCCAGTTTGCTCAGTATAACAGGGTTGTGGCAATATTCCTTAGTTCCTCTCGATTTGACTTTTGGTTTTGAATCTAATTATAAGAATGTTGGCTAAACTGCAGGAAGGAGACTAATTTCTTAATATTTACATTATCATGTTAAATGCTTCTGATAGAACCCATTGGCCCCTTAAAATTTTAGTGGAAATTATATTTCTCAGAACTTTGCTGCACAGTGATTGGTCTATGAAGCAGCATCACTTGGGAAGTTGTTTGAAATGCAAGATTTCAGGCCCTACTCATTCCAGCTGGCCAGAATCTGCATTTTAATAACATCCCCTGGTGATTAGTGTACACATTAAGATATGAGGTGGGCCGCCTGGGAGGCTCAGTTGGTTAAGCAGCCAACACTTGATTTCGGCTCAGGCCATGATTTACTGGTCATGGGATAGAGCCCTGCATCAGGCTGTGTGCTGACAGTGTGGTGCCTGCTTGGGATCCTCTCCCTCAAAATAAAGTAAAAAAAGCTTTAGCTGCCTTCGAGTGTATACCTTATATTTGGAACATATTCTTTTTCTGGAATTATATGCATTAAAAAAGCAGATAGTATTTCTCTAAGTTGTCCAAAATTATCAATTACTGCAGACACAGTGTAACTCTGAGTAATGAAATATGCCTGTTGGCTCTGATGAAAAATAAACACCCTTAAAGAGGACTTTAGTGTTATCTGTAATGGGGCTTTTGTAGCAACTTTGGTTATGATACGTGTTACCTCCCTTTTCAGGTGCCTCTGCCCAACACCCTGCCCCTGCCCAAGAGGGAGACTATCCAACAGAGCTCCAGCCTCACTTCAGCTCCTCCCACTACTTTCAGCCTCACCTTCAAGGTATGTACGACATCCTTCTCTAAAGGTCCTTGATGTGTTGCATGCAAGGGGACATAAGTTAAAAATATTCTTTTGGTATTTTTACTTGTTTAGTGTGGTAAGCAACAGTACTAAGCTGAGGAAATAGTTTTGTCAAATTATACCTTAAAATTGTAAAGCTGCTTTAACGTGAGGCCTGTTATGGTTGTGAATTTTGTGTTAAAAATATAGGAGAGCACTTAAATTACATGTTTGTACTGAGTGCCTCTTAGAGACCATAGGTTTTGGATATAGCAGTTGTGTACAGAACAAACCAGCTAGCTTGGTGTTCCTTTTTTTTTTTTTATCCTAAGTACCAGGATTGGAAAGACTGCTAATTTTTCTCTTTCCTGTAAATCATGTGAATTGAATGAATGCACTGTAATAATTAAGACTATTTTATGACAAGGTGATTGATTTATACAAGTGATTTGAAAATTTTGAATAAGAGGGCAAAAGAGATCATAGACAGTATACGTTATTTTTTTTAAAAATTTTTTTTTTTTAATGTTTTATTTATTTCTAGGAGAGAGAGAGACAGCGTGAGCAGGGGAGGGTCAGAGAGAGAGGGAGTCACAGACTCTGAAACAGGCTCCAGGCTCTGAGCTGGCAGTCAGCACAGAGCCCGACGCGGGGCTCGAACCCACAAACCGTGAGATCATGACCTAAGCGAAAGTCGGACGCTCAACCGACTAAGCCACCCAGGCGCCCCTATACGTTATTTTATATTAAGAAATTTAGGCTTGTTTTTTAACTCCCATAGTGTGTATAACTTGGAGCTGTGTCACTGATGGCTTTTTTATAGTTGAGTTATTTGAGAGAATTTAAAATCAGTTGTTCACTCAACTCCAGATCAGTTAGTTTTTTACAAAAGAACAGATGTGAAATTAAGTGAAGATTATTTATTAAAAAAATATATATATATATATTTTTTTAATTTCATTTTTGAGACAGAGCCAGACAGAGCATGAATTGGCGGGGGGTGGGGTTGGGGGGGGTGGCGGGACAGAAAGAGAGGGAGGGAGACACAGAATCTGAAACAGGCTCTGAGCTGTCAGCACAGAACCGGATGCTGGGCTCGAACCCATGAATCGGGAAATCATGACCTAAGCCAAAGTCGGACTCTTAACCGACTGAGCCACCCAGGCGCCCTATGTGAAGATTTTTTAAAGTGCATATGTTTATCCCATTTGTTTAGTTCTATAATTTGGGCAATTTTTTAACCTCTATAGCAGGGCCTCCTAATTCTGCATTGGTTGACAGCAGATCAGATCTTTGATGGTTTTCAGGAGAGGGGGAAACATGTTGACCAGTGTTCATTTCTAGAAGTTTGAGACTAAAATGTAATGAGACAACCATTCTGTCTTATGTCAGCCCCCATCTTTTCCCAGTCCTTTCTCCTTACTGCCACTCCCTGCTCAGCCTTTGTTTTTCCACTTGAAGGACTATCGCGGTCTGTGTTTTGTATGTCTTATGTGCAGTTTTGACTGTATGCAATTCAAAGCTAGTCTAACTTCACATAAGCAAATATATCATCATAAATTATTCTTTAGGCCAGTTAATTCTTCACAGAACGCATTCAACATTGCTTTTCACTTAATGTTTTTGACATTCTGAGAAGAAATGTACATTTAGAATTCAAATGAATCTAAATTAAATTTCATTAGCTTAAAACTTTCTCTAGTTTCTTTACTTCTGACATCCCTCTTTGAGTAATATATAAAGCATGGAAAAGTCCTATTACATGGATTTTATTGACAGTATATTTGTCAAGGGGAAAAATTAGTAGAATTAAAATAACTATACTGGTTAGAAAAGAATATAAATTTCCTTGCTGCTGAAGAAATGGAATGAAGCCAAATGTGTGTGGCCTGTGTATTATGTAAGTTTTATTAGCTGTAGTTTGTGTTCGCAATACGATTAAACTAGTATAAAAGGCATTGTGCTCTACAAAACTGCTTTAAGCCATAAAATCTCAGATAGTACAAACAAATTGCATTTTGACTAACATCCTAATTTTTTTGCCTCCTAAGACCCGTTTGTCCTAAAATTAAACACATTTGAAACTAGTAAGGTGATTGTGAGAAGAGTCAAGCCAACATGAAAGTGTGCCATGATTAGGTGTTATTGTGGAGGTATAGGTCACTTCAGAAGGGAAGTTAAATTATGTATAATGTGTGTTTTAACAGGAACACAGGGAAGACATGTAATGTTTCTCATTCTTGCATTAAAATAAAATTAGAAAATTTTTAAATGTTTTTTATTTATTTCTGAGAGAGAGAGACAGCATGAACAGGGGAGGGTCAGAGAGAGAGGGAGACACAGAATCTGAAGCAGGCTCTGAGCTAGCTGTCAGCTCAGAGCCCGACTCGGGGCTCGAACCCACGAATTGTGAGATCATGACCTGAGCCTAAGTCGGATGCTTAACCGACAGAGCCACCCAGGCGCCCCAGTTAGAAATTTTTTAAGTTGATATTTCAAAGACCTACAACTTGTTAACTCTGGTATTAAAAATTGTTACTTAACTTTGAGTAGTAGATCTAAAAACGTCACAATCTGTGTATCTGTTCCCTTCCTGTTGAGGATCTAGTCTAGTCTATGTCATCCAGTTCAGGATCCACAAGCCACATGTAGTTAGTAAGCTCTTCAGTGGGCTAGTCCAAGTTGAGGTGTGTGCTGTTGTTAAAACAGACACTGGATCTGAAATGTTAATATTTTTTAAAATTAAAACATGTCAGTTTGTGTGTTGATGTATAGGTTTTAATTTTATTGTAGATACGTTTGGTTGAATAAAAGATGTTATCAACCTGAGTATTACCTCTTTAGTTTTTCAAAATGTGGCTATTAGAAAATTTAAGATTCTACATATGGCTTGCACTTATTATATATCTATTCAACAGCACTGGTCTAGATAGATTAAAATGCAACCTGTTTACATTTTAAGAAACTAGAAAACTAGGAGACTAAAGCTTAATGCCCATACCACAAATTCTAACAGCAGCAATCAGTATCTGAAATGCTTGCTGAGGTCTGGATGTAAAACAAGACATATTTCTACCAAACACAAGCCTAAAATCTATCTGGTTATTTTGCATTTTAAAACACTGAACATAAAACAGCCAGACAAAATGCTTGTCATCTGCCATTTGAGAACAGCCTTATACAGAAGGAATGGGTATTTATGGAGGGCCTTTAGTGCATTTCCGTCTGGAGTCAGAGCCTTAGGTCAGTCCTAAGGGGCATGATATTTCTGTTTCCTTATTCACCTGGAGAGGTGGGGACACCTGTGAACAGGATACAGGAGCTGTGACTTTCTATTTCACCGACAAGCTCTCTTTAGAGATAGGATTACAGCCCACTGCCTCCCAAATAGAGTAAGAGAACAAATATAAAGGGGAAAGTGAAAGTTTTTTGAAAGCCTTAGGATCTTAATCTTTTCCTTTTTTTCAGGTTTTTTTTTTTGAAGATTATATTTGGAATTTAAATCTATGCACACGTGTGTATGTGTATTCTGCATTAGCCTTTTTTTTTTTTTTTTTTTGCTTTAAAAATATGTCCATTTTATTGCAGATGGAGTCTGCACGTAAGGCATGGGAGAATTCTCCAAACGTAAGGGAAAAGGGATCTCCAGTAACTTCCACAGCACCTCCAATCGCAAGTGGAGTCAGCAGTAGTGCCAGTGGGCCTAGCACCGCGAATTACAGTTCATTCTCAAGTGCATCAATGCCTCAGATTCCTGTCGCTTCAGTCACTCCCACAACATCACTGTCAGGTAGAAGGTTTTACACCTTTCCTTGAAATGTGTTAATCATTTCGAATTTCTTATGATCTTTTCCTATTTACTATCCCCAAAACTTAACTATTTTTAAAATCTGTAAGACTGCACAAGATCTAATTATTAGCTACTTTGTAAATTCTTCCTGCTCTTCTTATACCCTCCCATCTCAGCCCTCACAATTTGAGTTAATTTGGCAACTAGCTACTGACAGCTTCCTTGCTGGACCTTCTAACTGCCCCCATGCTCTCCCATGTTCCCTGCAACACTCCCTCTCCCCAGCATAGGTATTAGTAAGTAATTGGTGAAAAGATGTTTAACTTGATCCTCTAAATTTTTCTATAAAATTCACATTTTGATTTTTAGCTTTTTATCCTGTATATAGCTAATAGTCCAGTTCAGAAATAATAGTCACAAAGGCTGCAAATTTTTGTGATCTGTATCTACTTTGAAGTCACTGCTGGCCTAAGTCTATTGTGAGACATATATTTTGTGGTGAAGAGTTAGGGATAAAAAATCTCCAGTTTGTTATTTGACGAGATGATACCTAGTGGTTTTTGTTTTTTGTTTCATTTGATTTTAAGGAGAATGAGAGTCCATGAACACCTCAGGTTAGAAAGTGTTTTTTCTTTCATAAATTTTTCACTAGCATGTAATCCTATATCTTGTTTGAGGGCTTTACAATTCTTAAGTAATTACATTTCTAAAATGCTTGACTCAAGGAAAGTACACCCCTTTACCATGTTTCTTCTATTGAAAACAGAAATTTCATTTCAAGCTTTCCCACTATTCTGTAATGTTTTTTAAAGCAACAGAAGCTGCTTTCCAAAAGATATAAAATAAACCAGCACAGAATTTACTTTCTTTGGTTCTCATTTAGTTGATTGCACTACTGTTTTTCAATATTCTGGCATTCTGTACCAAAAGAATTGGTCTTTAGGACATACTACAGTTATTTTGATGTTATCTGGAATCAAAAGTATGTATTAAGACAAGCATAGAGATTCAAATCAAAGAGTATTCTATTTCTCTTCCCTTTTTAAGACCCTTTCAAGCATTCTCTGCCACGAATTTATAAGATATCTTCATTATGCTTACCATAGTCCCCAGTCATTTGGGTGGATAGGAGTTGGGGCTATAAAGCAACATGGAGGGGGAATATAGTAGGGAGATTAGGAAATAAAGGGACCGGGAAGGTTTGTACGGCTTTCTTTGGACCCAGCTTGAACAACCAAGGGATTAGGGACACTGACCCTCCCCTCCCCCATGCAGTTAAAAAACACACACACACACACACACACACAAAAACCCAGTATAACTTTTTCCCTGCGTATAACTTTTGACTCCTCCCCCTCCCCACCCAAATGAACTACTACTAACAGCCTACTATTGCCCAGAAGCCTTACTGATACCGTAAGTAGCCGATTAACACATATTTTGTGTGTTACATGTGTAAAATACATTTACAATCTGTACTGTAATTAATTGGAAAAAAAAAATCTATGCATTAGTGGATGGACCCACACAGTTCAAACCAGTGTTGTTCAAGGGTCAAGTGTACTCCTTTCCTCCAGGTCTGGTCCTCCCACACTCTCTTCGACTAACATAAATTTTTATACTTCCTGCCTAATTATCCTACTGCTAGAGACTCAGTGGAAGAACAAAAGATACCTTGATCTTTGTCCACTCTTAGAACATCATTTGAAGTCTGAAAATAATAATGATTACGTCTTACTTTTTGATCAAATACCAGTATTGTCATTCCTACAGTATTATAGTCATTAAAGCTCACTGATCTACAGAACTAATTGATCCTTCAAGTTCTTAAGATTTATAATTCTACTTATTTAGCAGAGAGAGAGAGGACTGACTGTAACCTTAAGTATATGCGACTTTTAAGGAGTGATTGTGATCTCTAAAGGCTCACATTACATTAATGATTATTAATGTACAGCACTTTGTTCTTCTATATTCCTTTTTTTTTATTTTTTTACTTCTGAGAAAGAGAGAGAGACAGCATGAACAGGGGAGGGTCAGAGATAGAGGGAGATACAGAATCTGAAAAAGGCTCCAGGCTCTGAGCTGGCTGTCAGCACAGAGCCCAACGCGGGGCTCGAACCCACGAACTGTGAGATCATGACCTGAGCTGAAGTCTGAGGCCCAACCCAGGCACCCCTGTTCTTCTATATTCTTATGTCTGTGCTTGACCTTAGTAGATGTTCATAAATATTCATAAATTAATGAAGTTCTTAAGATTAACCTCAAGGTATTTTGCTGGAAAGGAGAATAACTCTAACCTTTTGTTTACGTTACTTTTTAGGAGCTGTTGTGATCTCTTGAGGTGTATTTACATTCTTAATTATTTCTAAGGTGCAGCATTTCATCGTTCTGTCTTGTTACATTTAGCCTAGCCATAAATGAATAAAGCTCTTGACCCTCCTTTTCTTTGTGATGATTAAACGTTATTAGTTTGAGGCTAGACTATAACAACCTTATAGGCTCTTGGCCACCTTATTTCATGAGTTGTATTTTTTTTTTTAATGTTTTTTCTTTATTTCTGAGAGAGACCATATAAGCAGGGGAGGGTCAGAGAGAGAGGGAGACACAGAATCTGAAACAGGCTCCAGGCTCTGAGGTAGCTGTCAGCACAGAGCCCGATGCAGGGCTCGAACCCACGAACCGTGAGATCATGACCCGAGCCGAAGTCAGACACTTAAACCGACTGAGCCACCTAGACACCCTAATGAGTTGTATTTTGAAATTGACTTCTCTTTTTATTTTTTTGTAATATGTATTTCTCCAAATTTTATAGTCTTGTTTACAGTTGGTGATTGTTACTTAAGTACATAGGGAACATAAACATGAATTTGCCAGTTTCCAGATGGTGCTTGAGTTATTTTACAGTGAACGACAGTGGCACTTGAAAATATGCTATCTTTTCCCCTCTCCCATATATAGGAGCTGGTACATACACTACCTCTTCTTTGAGTACAAAATCTACAACCACATCAGACCCTCCTAATATTTGTAAGGTGAAACCCCAGCAATTACAGACAAGCAGCCTACCTTCTGCAAGTCATTTTTCACAATTAAGCTGCATGCCTTCACTTATTGCCCAGCAACAACAGAGTCCACAAGTCTATGTTTCTCAGTCTGCAGCAGGTAAGAGTTTTGGGATTGGGTATAGGGGATTTAGAAAATGAAGACTTTTTAAAAATGCTGATATTTTCTCTTTTTCAAATTTAAGTGTTTTTTTTTTTTTTAAAAGTTTATTTTGAGAGAGAGAATGGTGGGCAGGGTAGGAAGGGACAGAGAGAGAGTAGAATCCCAAGTGGGATTCTCACAAAACATGAGATCATGACCTGAGCTGAAATCAAGAGTTGGACTCTTAACCACTCAGCCACCAAGGCACCCCTCAAGTTTAAATATTTTTTGTCGGCTTTGCAAATTTGTTTCCTCATGTAATTCAATGTTATCTCTCCTTGGTAAGTATTCTGGGGCCCCTAGCAGTTTCTTTATATATATGTTACATATATATTAGACAGCTTTAGTGTCTAATAATTTGCAAAATAACTTACGCATTTGATGTTATTCCAGTCCGGTCATACATGTTTGTTATCTGAAACTTGACAAATTGATAATAAAATTCATGGGGAAGAGTAAACCTAAGATTAGCAAAAGAGAAAAAAAATAAATGAACACTGAGGCTATTTCTTGCCTTTCTATGCAAAGAAAGGTGTTTTCTGTGGGGAAAATATAAAGACTGATTTCTATAAGGGTCACAGGTATTATTAATAGTTTCTTAATTCATTGCTTGAGAGTATAGAAACTGAACCTAATCCTGGAAAAGTATCTCAGAATATTGTATACGTACATTTATACGTACATTTAAATGTAATAAAAGTTTTCGTACTTAAGAATCTTACATAAATTTCTCTATTAATCAGAAATATATGTATGAGAGTTTTTATTCATTTCAATATTGTTTATAATTGTGACAAATTAAAAACAATATGGGAACTTCTCTAGACCATATTATTACATAAAAACAGCAAATCACAAAATAGTTTCTATAATACATAGAAATCTGCTAAGAATCTATACCAAATTCTTACAGTTATTAAACATTACTTCCTTTCAACTATTTTATTAAAGTCCTTAATTAGGTACAAAATGAGTAGGTTTGCTGGTAAGCAGGTAGGTTCATTTTCACTTTTAGTAGATCATGTCAAATTTTACTGGTTTATACACCATTGACAGTATTAGAGTATCTGTTTTTCCATATCTTCACAGGTACAGTTGACCCCTAGAATAGTGTGAGGGTTAGGGATGCTGACGCCCCACACAGTCAGAAATCCACACATAACTTTGGAGTCCCCCAAATTTAACTAAAAGGAGCCTGCTGTTGATTAGAGCTTACTGATAACATAAACCGCGCATTAACACATGTTTTGGATGTTTATATGTATCACGTACTGTATTCTTAAAGTAGAGAAAAAGTATTACCAAGAAAATCATAAGGAGAGGAAAATACAGTACTGTATGGAATTATTCGAAAAAAATCTGCATGGTTCAAACAAATGTTTTTCAAGGGTCCACTGTATAGAGGTTTGTTGTTTTAATTTGCATATGCCTGTCTGCCAGAAGTTTTGCCTCTTTCCACATTTCCAGGTGTTCCTTGGCTGTAATAATTTTCAGAAGACTCATTTAATTTGAAATCTGCTTCAAAATTTGGTTTTTAGTTAACTGTTTGGAAAATTCTGACATTCACTTACTACTGCTTGTTTTTCCTGGTGATCTATAGCTCAAATCCCTGCTTTCTATATGGACACGAGTCATTTATTCAACACCCAGCATGCACGGTTAGCCCCACCATCCTTGGCGCAGCAACAAGGATTTCAGCCAGGCCTTTCCCAGGTAAGGGCCACAGGCATCTCATCCTGTGCCTTGTGGCCGCTAATGAAGTAATCGGTGCTCTGGGCTACAGATAATAGGCTCTTTGAAGTGAAAATCTTCTATTGACAGTCCACCATTACCTTGCTATGTACTGGCCAAAATTTTCACACTTTCCCCAAATTTGCCAAAGCTTAGTGATTAACTGTAGAATAAGTAATGTATTAAAAGGAACATTTAAATGTTTATATTTAGTTTTGTTTGAGAAGGGAGCTGATATGCATGGCATTGTCTTGTATTCTTTTCATATCCCAAATGTTTATTTTCCCAAGTGTTGTAACTTGTGCATATGGGGCTCACGTATTGTTTTCCATTGCATTGCAGCCAGCCTCAGTTCAGCAGATCCCCATCCCGATTTACGCACCGCTGCAAGGGCAGCACCAGGCCCAGCTGAGCCTCGGGGCTGGACCTGCTGTTTCCCAGACTCAGGAGCTGTTCACTTCCTCTCTTCAGCCGTACAGGTGCATGTCTTTGGAACTGCTATGCGTCATGCTGTATCCCTGCTGCTCCTTCCTTCCCCCTCCCTGAAGTTAGGATGGCCCTGTTATAAAATTATGCTAAATGATTTTATGGCATGACACTCAGCCTCTGGTAATTTCAGTCAAGACTTTATTGAACAAAGTCAGACCTCACACCTTCCTGAAGACGAAGGTAACAACAATCCCAGAACAATTAGAAATCTCAGAAAATAGCTACTAACAGACCTAAAATGATTCTGTGCCATCGCGCTGCAACAACTAGAAACCCAAGCCTGCTGTAGGGTGTGAGCTGACACCTGGCAGGTAACTAGACTGTGTAAGGGGGCAGGCTTCGGGATGGAATGTAATAAAAGAGAGAGGAGTAGATTAGTATCAAAGAACAGAAGCAGTGGTGATAATGGAGACAAATGTAGAAGAAACTGGCCTTTTGATTAAGGAAACCTTTTAATTTGTACTAGCTGCTTGAAACATTGAAAAGTTTGCATCTACTTTCTAGCTGTGCAGAGTTCAGTGATGAGTGATGTCTTCTGTATCTGTGGAAGGTGGAGTAGCAGTGTACTGACGTTGTGTTTGTAGTCCTCATTTTAACACCTATCCTGGAAGATAGATGTTCTTCTTAAGACCAAGGCTGTTCAGTAGAAATATGTAAGCTGTGTATGTCAATGTGGCTCATGACAGCTGTATTGGAAGGCACAGCTTTAGACTTTGAAAGCACTTGTTTGTATCCCTATGTCATTCTGCTACTTCTTGCTCTCAACCTAATCAGCAGTGTTTATTAATATGGAATCCCTGAATTAACTTCTGCCAAGACAAAGCCTTTTATAACAGCATGCTTATGTTTTTCCCGTTTTATATGTGAAACATAGACCTTTTTTTTTTTTTTTTTTTTTAATTATTTTTGAGAGAAAGACAGTGTAAACAGGGGAGGGACAGAGTCAGAGAGGGAAACACAGAATCCAGAGCAGGCTCCAGGCTCTGAGCTATCAGCACAGAGCCTGACACAGGACTTAAACTCACAAACCATGAGATCATGCATGACCTGAGCCAAAGTCGGACATTTAACCAGCTGAGCCACCCAGGCGCCCTGAAACATAGACCTTCTAAAGATTGGTTGTGACTCCAGGCTAGCATTCCTGCCTCATGGCTTTTGTTTCTGCCACATATGTCAATTTTATAAAATATAATATTATTCATGGATAATACTGTCTTTAATCTACTACTTTGATCTAGTTGCTTACTCTTTATCTTAGTATTTTTAAAAATACAGTTAGAAGGCCCCCATCCCAGAAGTAAGAGGGTAATCTCAAGCTAGATTTCAGCATTGTTTTTTTAAACCATTCAAATAGGCAATACAGTATTGTTAACTATAGTTACCATCCTGTACATTACATCCTCATGACTTATTTTTATAAAATTCTTTTTTTCTTAATGTTTGTTTATTTTTGAGAGAGAGAGAGAGAGAGAGAAAGAGAACAAGCAGGGGAGAGGCAGACAGAGAGGGGGAGACACAGAACTGGAAGCACGCTCCAGGTTCTGAGACATCAACACATAGCCCAATGCAGGGGTTGAACTCAAAAACCACAAGACCTGAGCTGAAGGGGGACGCCTGAACAACTGAGCCACCTAGACTTACCCCTCCCCCCGCCATAGCTTAGTTTATAAGTAGCAGTTTGCACCCTTTGGCCATAATACTGTGTTGGGTATTTTAAAGTTGCTGAGGGGCAGCTCATTTGGGTGCTGAGTGTCCTGGGTGACTCAGTTGGTTAAGCGTCACACTTCGGCTCAGGTCATGATCACATGGTTTATGAGTTCAAGCCCCGCATCGGGTTCTGTACTGTCAGCTCAGAGCCAAGAGCCTGCCTCAGATTCTTTGTCCTTCTCTCTCTGCCCCTTCCTCACTTGCACTGTCTCTCTCTCTCTCTCTCTCCCTCAAAAAAAAAAAAGAAATATAAACATTTCTTAAAAATTAAAAAAATAAAGTTGAGAGGGTTGCCTGAGTGGCTCAGTTGGTTAAGTGTCTGAGTCTTGATTTCAGCCCAGGTCTTGACCTCATGGTTTGTGGGATTAAGCCCCAAGTTGGGCTCTGCCAAGTGCAAAGCCTTCTTGGGATTCTCTCTCCCTCTCTCTCTCTGCCCTTCCCTTGCTCGTGCACACACATGTTCTCAAGCATTGAAAAATAAAGCTGCTGGGACTGTAGATCTGGAAAGTTCTTATCAGAAGAAAGAAGTTTTTGTAACTACATATATGTATGGTGACAGATGTTAACTAGACTTACTGTGGTGATCATTTCATGATCCATACAAATACTGAATCATAATGTATACACCTGAAACTAATACAGTGTTACATGTCCATTTTACCCCAGTAAAAATAAAACCAAAACTTTGTTGGTAATCCTGAATAACTATTCTGCGTCATCCCATAGAAGTCTTGAGATCTCTTACAAGAAACATATATATAAGGGGAAGTAGGGAAATATAAATCATAAAAGTCCACTATTAGTGCTGTAAATTTGAATAGAGTATCCATACCAAAGAGAAAATCAGATCTGCTTCTGAGCTTGCTAGTGAACACATGGAAAGAGAATCCTTCTCATTGTTCAGGAGAAAATCTTACTGGTTTCTCAGGTAAAGCAAGCCTTTTCCTAGAACTTTGTTGTGTACAGGACTCTAAATGGCATAGGTGCTTAAGACACTATCTGCATTCTCTCTCTTTTCTTAATTGTGCTACTTAGAGTGTTTGGTCATTTGGGATACCCATTCTTAAGACCCCCAGATTCCAAAATAGAATTCACTTACTAACCCAAGTCTTCTCTCTTCAATACCTATGTAGATCTCAGCCAGCTTTTATGCAGAGCAGTCTGTCACAACCATCTGTGGTCCTTTCTGGTACTGCCATCCACAACTTTCCAGCTGTGCAACACCAGGAACTGGCAAAGGCACAGTCAGGTCTTGCCTTTCAGCAAACCTCAAATACACAACCTATTCCTATCTTGTATGAGCATCAGCTGGGTCAGGCTTCAGGACTAGGAGGTTCCCAGCTGATTGATACACATCTTCTCCAGGTAAGCCCAGCCACACTCTTACACTGTCATTGTGTTTCTGTGTAGCAGATTATTTAAGCAAACTGTTTTTAAAGAAAAAATTTTAAAAGACTTAAGGGGGGGAAAAAAAGCTCTTTTTACCTAATACAAAAATTGTTAGAAATGGCTTTGAAGCATTTGATGTCTGAATTGGGAATTTTTCAATCTTACTGCTGTCTTCCTACAAAATTTCTTCTAGGCTAGAGCAAATCTTACTCAGGCTTCAAATCTTTATTCTGGACAAGTACAACAGCCTGGCCAGACAAATTTTTATAACACTGCCCAGTCACCCAGTGCTCTCCAGCAGGTAAACTATGGCATGGTAAATTTCCTCAATTTTCTTCATTATTTTATTACTTTTACTGCTTTTGTTGTTGCTTGGCAGTTTTTAAATAGAACCAAGGTGGGGAGATGGTCCAGTGGTTTTCAGACTTTTCTCTGAGGTTTCCTAGAATTCCATGGGGTCTGCTGGACGTGGACCACAGTCAGTCCCACAGCATCCCTCTCCACAGCCCCATGAAAGTCAGTTCCGCTGTTTCCCTTTTTGTTTTAAACGAGTTTCCATGTAATCATTTATTTTAAAAAGGATTCCATGAATATAAAAGTCTGAAAACCATTATTCAGGATATACAGTTACATATAATTGTGAGAGGTGCTTTAACCATTTATGCTAGAGACGAAAGAAGACTCTAAAGATGTCATACTGAGAGCAGTGTGGCAGAGTATGACAGTGTAGATGACAGACATGTCCTGTCTCTTAGCAATGTCATATTAATCTACACTTAATCTTTAAAAGTTCATGGAGGACTAAAGGAGAAAGGCAGACCATTAGTCATTTTCACATAACTAATTTTGGTAGCTTTTTGAAGGGTGGAAGTGTATAAATATATTTATGACCTTATTGACATTGAAATTAAATACTGTTTGTATGAAAACTGAAAGATTATTTTTCTTGTCAAAGCTAATTTTGTCCAGACCTGAAAACAATATAGAAATGTCCATTTGGAAAGTGGTAACAACACTAATTTCTTGGGTTGTATCCCATGATTTTATTGTATTATGTGATTGCGAAACATGTACCATGGATTAATTCAAAGATAGTCATAATGATTTTGGTTATATTGTCTGCAGTACTAATCTGTTTTATTGTTGCACCTTTAGTAAAAGAATGGAGATAGTCACTAAGCAAAAGATTATATGTGAAAATACATGAACAGATTGTTGTATTCTGTTTGAGATGTTACCCAGAAGTTTATGAAGGGATACATATGTAGTTATTGGGATGTGCATACAGTAGGTATAAGTAAATTGCTGCAGTTATTGTTGGCTTATTTTCTAGGTTACAGTACCTTTACCAGCATCTCAGCTTTCATTGCCTAATTTTGGATCTACGGGGCAACCTTTAATTGCTCTGCCTCAGACTCTTCAGCCCCCATTACAGCATACCACCCCACAGGCCCAAGCCCAGAGCCTGAGTCGTCCTGCACAAGTAAGCCAGCCTTTTAGAGGATTAATCCCTGCTGGAACACAGCATAGCATGATCGCAACCACAGGAAAAGTAAGTGAAGAGAAATTGACACTGTTTCTTTGAGAATTTAAGGCCACGTGTTTAGATATATGCATCTGTATAGTTTATAAAAATAAAATGCATCAATTCTTTTTTTAAATCTTTTATTGTTTATTTTTGAGAGAAAGAGGCAGAGAGAGAGGGAGACACAGAATCTGATACCAGCTTCCAGGAAGTCTCAATCCCCAGTATACTTTTTTAAAACATTTATTTATTTATTTATTTATTTATTTATTTATTTATTTATTTATAGAGATCAGGAGAGAGCATGAGTGGGGGAGGGCAGAGGGCCAGGAAAAAGGAGAGAATCTCAAGCAGGCTCTGCTGTCAGTGCAGAGCCCAATAGAAGGCTCAATCCCACAAACTGAGATTGTGACCTGAGCCGAAGTCACTCAACTGATTGAGTCACCCAGGTGCCCCTCAAAACCCTGTATACTTTTTAAAATCTATTTGCTTTTATTGTGTCGGCTTCATAAGGTTTTTGCCTAATAACAAAGAATCCACGAATTTTTTGAGAGAATTGGGTTTATACACTCTCCTAAGACTTTTCATCCATAAATTTGGCCTTGATAATTCCATGGTATTTGCAACTTAATTATAGGATTTGTGTACAGAAGTTTCTTTGCCTATTCCTGTATTAAGTCTTCGTGTATTGAACACTAAACACAGCATTTAGCTTATGGAATTCCCGAAATGCTGAGTTCATTCTATGCTTTTTTTTTTTCAGATGTCTGAAATGGAACTGAAAGCCTTTGGAAGTGGCATTGATATGAAACCAGGCACACCTCCAATCAGCGGTAGAAGCACCACACCAACATCTAGTCCCTTCCGGTAAAATTGGCATTTGAATTTTGAAATAACTAAGCACGATTTGTTAGATGCTTACTTACTATGTCACCAGACCTGTGGTAAGCACAAGACAGTCTGATGGTTTTATTTAAAATGTTAGGCTCCTAAATTCTTAAAAATGTACTTGTTAAACTGTATTTTTAAGATTTTTTTTTTTTTTTTTTTAAATACAGGGCCTATCTAGCTAGTTTTCTTTCTCACCTCTGCCCCTTCCAGTGTCTCCACTGCCATAATACAATATTCGGTAACTCACCTCTGTAAATTTTCATCAGCGACCACATAGGAAGAATCTACCAAGGGCAATGACTCTAAAACTCTAACAGCATTATTTATTTGGCACTACTGTACTGACCAGTGATGGCTTTTTTCCAAGGGCTACTTCCACAAGTCCGAACAGCCAGTCCAGCAAAATGAACAGCATTGTCTATCAGAAGCAGTTCCAGTCAGCCCCTGCCACTGTGAGAATGACACAACCATTTCCTACACAGTTTGCACCCCAGGTGGGCAGATATGAGTGAGAAATGAGTATTATTTCCTTGCAAATGATTGCTAATCTGGCTAATTCTCTGATTTCATAATCTTGCCATATTGTAAGTAGTTTAGAAACATTTTTAATGAGAGACAGTTGCTTATTTAACAGTAAGTTTGTGACCTGTGTTCTCTGCAATTTTTAGCTAGATACAGGTAGTATCCACAGAGTTCTGAAGCAGACAAGAGAAATAGTCAAAAGATTCCCCACACAGCTCTGATAATTTATTTTGGTCCCATTTCTTTTATCTTTTTTGAAGAAGTTGACTTTTCAGAGAAGGGTCCCAGTGCTTAAAGTTTTCTAGGCTTAAAGGTTTTTTGTTGTTGTTTTGTTGTTGTTGTTTTTTAATATAACTATGTGCAGTTGGGGTAAAATTTCCAAAAGACGTTTTAATATATGTGTAAAAACGTTGGCTTCTCTTCCCATTGCTGATTGTATGGAAAGACTAACTAAAATTGATAGTAATCTCACAAACTAGCATTTGTTCCTAAGAAAACACTATTTGTTGAATTGGTATCATTTTTACTTATCTTCAGATTATGTTTGGTATAAGTGTGTGCCTTTTCTGCAGTTATATCTTTTTAAAAAGATTATCATATTTTATAGCTTTTCTACCTCCCCGTCAGAATTTGTAGCTGAAATGCTAGAGTCCACTGACGTGCCACAGCATGCTTTGCCAGTTTTCTGTTAGATTCTCCAGGCATGGCCTGTTCTTCTTGGCCCTGCAATAGAATGGCACAGATCCATGCACTTCCTTTCACTGGCAGAATGGGCACAGATTTACTCTGAGATAAGCCAACCCGGTCTAGTTGGCAAAAAAAAAAATTTTTTTTTTTAACAGTTCAATGTTGTATGTTTTGTTTTTTTCACTCAGATTCTCTCTCAGCCTAACCTGGTCCCTCCATTGGTAAGAGCCCCACATACTAACACCTTCCCAGCGCCTGTTCAGAGGCCACCAATGGCACTGGCCAGTCAGATGCCTCCTCCGCTGACCACAGGCCTCATGAGCCATGCTCGTTTGCCACATGTAGCCAGGGGCCCTTGTGGATCACTCTCTGGAGTCAGAGGTAATCAGGCCCAGGCTGCGTTGAAGGCTGAACAAGACATGAAGGTTAGTACAGTGTTAACGGCCACCAGAGCAAGAATCTGTCTCTGAACCATGTCTTAAGATGCCTCTGGACCATAACCACATATCCAGGCATTCATTGTCTTAGCAGACTTAACCAAGCTAACTGCTTTTATTTGTTCCTGGTTTTTGTTTTTGTTTTTTCTTTTTTTCCCCATCCCTATTCTCCCCACTTTTTTGGTTTTTTTCCCTCCCCCTCCCCCTTTTTTTTTTTTTTGCAACTATAGTTAGCAAACAAGTTAATGTTTTAAACTCTGGCAAAATAAATCACTTATACATACTTGAGGGAGAGCTGAGTGTAGCTGCTACATTTTTTGGAAGAGCAACAAAGTGATATGGATTATTATAGGCTTCCCCGTTTTTTAAATTTTTTCTTTGTTTTTCTTTTTTTCTCCTTTTCCCCCTCCCCAAACTTAAGATATAAATCATGGTTATGTGAAAACTCTGGAGTGGGTAAGAGACATTACCTGTCTTGATTTTTCTTCCTTCATGAGTCATCCAAGTAGTTTTCTTTTCAAGCTGTTTCCATGCCCATTTTTTTGCTCGTCACCTAAGTTGGCCCGTCCCACAGGAGATGGTGCTATAGATGAAGGACTGGGACAAGCACTTTGGGATCCTTCACGATCAAAGACACTGATAACGTGATGTTTTCTGATGCAGAAGAGTGCCTTTAGGAGTCTGTGTGGGGACAGTTTTTCTAGCGTAAACTGTACCTGTCTGCCTGTACAACCAGCAGAATCCATTGATTTATGTATTTACATAGACTTGACTTTAGAGGGCTGAGTAATTTTGCCTATTTTGTCACACTGTGTGTGTGTGTGTGTGTGTATCATGTCAGTAAAGTAAAGCTTACTGCTTTCAAAGAGGGCAGTGTCTGTAGCCATGCTTCACTCTGAATTAGAGACATGTTCATGACAAGTCTCTTTGAAAATTTGGTTGACTGGCTAGTTTTCTGCATTAATATCCCTCATTTCTCATCCTGAGTAATCCAATTTAAAGACTTCTCTTAACTTCTTGTTAAATATTATCGACTTTTATTAAGGCTGTGTGCCTAGGATTTCCATCTGTTCATAACTATTAAAAATACTTGTATGTGTATAAATCTGGAAACGATTTGGCCATGGTTTCCACTTGTACTTCTGTCTGCTTGGCATTTGATTTTTCATATACATTCCCATGTTGGAAATGACATTAGAGCTTATAACAGGGTGGGAGGGGTGGGTAAAAATTTCTTGAAATTGCTTTAGATCTTTGACTAGTACAGGTTTCCTCTAGAACATGAAGGGCTTTTTTGTTCTATGTAAGAGATACAGAAACTTAAGTTTTAATTGTGCACGTTATAGTGGTATAATTTACAGAGTGACTGACGTAAGTATATTCTCCAGGGCAGTAAAAGTAGGAGATTATTTGACCAGCTCAGAATGTGGTAGGAGCTATCAGAACTTAGTGATCGAGTGAAGTTGTAGTTACTAATTTCTGACGCTCTTCCCCTGCAGAAGAGAGCTGTGGGAAGAGGACTCAGCCACAAGACATTTGGTCCTAGGTGTTGGTAATGCCACAATATAAGTGCTTCCTTTTCGTTTTATTGTAGACCACATATTGATAACTAGAAGTTTTAAGTGTTACATATATATGTTTTCAAATTTGCAAGCAGCCTCCCTAAAACAGAATTTGAAATTAATAAGATTTGTTCCGGAAAAGATACAGAGCAACAGCGATTTCTATCTTACTATCTTATAAGAGGGCAAACTTGGAAAAGGTGGTGGGAGGTGGTTCTGTTGTTTCCAATTGCTTAAAAAAAAAAATCACATGGAATGATTGCAAAGATAGGAAGAAATCTGTCTGTTAAAAGCTGAAAGATCATTGAGGTACTTTGGTTTCGGGCCAGACCAGCAAGGGGAAGACTGATTTGTGGTCGGTACGAGAGTGTGAACTGAGACTGATTGATGGGCTTTGGTGGCGCTGCGGCATTTTCAGTTGTCGTTTCTTATTTTTTAAGGCAAAGCAGAGAGCAGAGGTTCTTCAGTCCACGCAACGGTTCTTCTCTGAACAACAACAGAGCAAACAGATAGGAGGCAAAGCCCAGAAAGTGGACAGTGATTCCAGTAAACCTCCTGAAACCCTGGCCGACCCCCCTGGTGTCTGTCAGGAAAAAGTAGAAGAAAAGCCACCCCCTGCACCCACCATAGCCACCAAACCTGTTAGAACTGGACCAATCAAGCCTCAGGCGATCAAAACGGAAGAAACAAAATCTTAAAGGCTGTGGTTTATTGCAGGGGCTGGGGGAGGGGAGAGGGGAAAGAGGGAGAATTTAAGTCAGATAATGCCAGCAGCCAAAGGGGTAAAATGGTCTGTGACATTATTCTGTCCAGAGGTGTTGGAGGTCCACGGGGGGACATAGGAGCAATTTACACTGACACACAGCTGCTGCGCCAGGAAAGTGAGGCTTGGCCAGCTCGCACCTGCTATGTGACATGAACTCTGTTGATGGCCAAGCATTCTCAGTCTGAATCTATGTACAGATCTGTGCACACATCCTGTTGAGTGCGCAGAATTTAGAATTGACATCCTTATGGTTAGATGAAACACCAGAAATAGAGGAAAATAACCCTGTGGAGGAATAGCTGATGCTGAACAGTGGTGATTCCAGCTAGGACTTCAGGTGTGGTCTCTTTGCTCCCTTATGTTCTTTGGGTATGGATATAGCATTTATGGGCTTGGTGGTCAAGAACCGAAGGTAACTGGTGCTGGATAGAGGAGCCTTATTTTTTATTATGGCAGCTTGCTATTTTTGTAACCTTGTGATTGAGTTGAACACAATCAAAGTACAGTAACTGATCTCCCCTTCTTCCTGGATGAGTGAGCGGATGATGAATTGTTGATGTCCACACCCTAGGAATTACCCAGGTGGGCAGGGTTTGGTTAACTGCTTCTGTTTGAAATGATGGCTGTGTTTTGGTTGTGGCCCGAGGCTTTGAAGTGCTATTTGGAGTCTCCTTTCTTCCGTGGAGTTCTTACCATTCAAACATGACAGATTGGATAAAGTACTAGTTAGGTTGAGTCTGGCTTGCCTCCACTCTGCCATCTTTGTATGAATCCAATGGGGTTTGTTGGTTTTTGGGTTTGTTTTTTTTTTTTTACGGTTTTTAGCTGATATTCATCAAGAGCAGTGCATACCTAGAACTGTGCCCTTAATGACAGGAATCTGAGAAGGTGCATTTCTTTACCAGAGCTGTGTCGTACTATCCTTTGGGCCCTCTGCTGGAAGAGTAGAATCAAGTCTCAAATAATGCCTTTTTAATTGTATCCTGTAGTATTATAGATGTAGGACAGTACTGTATCATACCTCTGTGAATGTAAAATACCTTGTACCTGCTTTATGATACATAACAGTGACCGTGCTTTCTCAGAGCTGTTTTTAATGACGTTATTCTAGAATGTTTTCTTTCCAGATGATGATTGAGAAGCTAATAAAAAAAAAAAATGGTGCCAGGTACCACCACAGTAACAGAACTTTGCTGTTTTCTGGGGTTTTGTTTTTTTACCTTTCCCCCCCTTTTTTATTAATGGAGTGTGCTGATGTCTCTATAATTTTGTTCAGATGACCGCAGAACCTGGAAAAGCTGTTGCTGCTATTGATGCATAACATACTGCTATTGGTCCTTTTATATAAATACATAAATAAATATATATATATACATACATATACATATATATATAAATAATTTGGATTTTTGGAAACCTTAGCTGTGCTGTCAACTTTGGAAAAAGTACCCCAGTCGTACCGTGTTGGGTTGGCATTGTACAGAAATTAACAGCCATATTGGTCTAGAAATGTTAAACACAATTTTTTCCACTTGTACAGGGGTGACGCGTTGTATTAAATGTGTAAGGTCTTATCTACATGGGTTTGATTACAGAAACTAATAAAGTATTCTCTAAATAATGAACCTTAGAACTTCTGATCCATTTCTAAAATTTGGAGCAAGAAGATCTGGCGTGTACCAAAAATAGTGATCAAGAGTATGTTACGCTCTAGGAAGAGATTCTCATCCAAAGACTTGATTCTGCTTTTTTAAGGATGATAAAGCTTATTCAGTCAAAGTATAAATGTTGTCATGGAAAAGAATAGCCATGGCCTCTGTTCCCAGGGTAGCCATACCCCTGTTGAAAACAAGTCTGTCCAAGAAGAGGAGAGAGATCTTTGTGAATGATGTGAAGTGCAGAACGTAGGAAAAATAGTTTCACTTTTCTTCTGGGCAGAAATTGAATGACCCAAAATAGATATTGGTACTTAATGTTTGCATTTTTCATATTTTTCCTAGCACATTCATAGCCGTCATCACCCACACAAGTAGCTTGTAAGAGATTTGTTTTATCATTTACTCATTTTTAACCTGAAGTGCTAAGGGATTTTAATTGCCTACAATCCCTTATCCAGAACACAAGCTTTCGGAGAACCAATAATTAAATCACTGATCACCCGCATGCCTTGTTTACTCGTGGATACTGTGATTCTTAAACACTTAGAATTCTCAAACACTTAGCTCAAGTACTGTAAAGCCAAACTTACAGTGTAAGGTTTTTCTCAAAATAGGTTCTGAATTGGTATGATGGATAAGGCTAGGATCACAGACTTGTACCAGAAGGGCTGGAGTCACCACTTCACATATTTGCTTTCTTATTAAGTCACCTCGATTACTTCTGTTTTTCATATTCTGACCCTTCAGTTCAGTCCTCCTAAATGGTAGGACTTCAGAGTGACCAAACTCTATATAGTTTGCACTCTGTGTTTACAAGCAACCAGGTACGTGCTGCCCAGCTAGTTGTGTGAACTCGAAACCATGAACACCATGGGCCCTTTGCTGGGTAGGATCGTACAGTGGAAAAAATGGGAACAAAAGCATGTCCAGTGAAAGTAAGATGTTTATGTAAATGATTCTCCACAGTTTGGCCAAACAGGTCTTGCCTCTGGCTTTTCTGACGTGTGACTAGATTATCCAGAAGATGTTGCAGTCCGTCATCAGCAGTGGCTTTGGTCACATAACCTTTTGGACATTATCTGCCCCTTGAACTGTTCTGGTAAGGAGGAACAGGGCGTTTTTGTTCTTAGTAATAAACTGTGCATTATGATGGAAGAGTACATTTTGCAGGCGGGTTAGGGAACAAGGTTTAAAAAAGTGTTACATTTAATTATTTGCACAATACAAATTACCCAAAGTGAGGTTCCAACATACTGTTTGCTGGAAGACGGGATCTTAATCTGAATATACCCTAGATTAAAGCTGAGAGGACCGGCAGGACTAAGTGTATCTGGTGTGTCCTCCACCTGGGTCACCAGTGGTTTCTTCTGCAGCCATTGCGGCGCATTTCACAGCTTGTCGGTACCTCCAGTATTTCCACACTTCCTGTCCAGTCTCTTTTACCCATAATCTTCCAGCTGCAACAAGCCACAGTTGGCCTATTTGTGAAAAGCATCTTAATTTGATTGTATTTTAGGTGATTAAGACATTTCAGCCACAAAATCATCTCCTCATGAGATGAACTATAAAAGAACTGGACAGTGATGTCTTCATGTTAAACTGGCCACCCAGGCATTCGCACATCACCAAAGAGAATCATTTGCTGGTCCCTTTTCCTCTTGTGTGGCTGGTCTTCATTCACACCCTCAGCGTAGGACTGAGTCTGCTGTTGATGCTCAAAGTAGTGCCTGTATATGGTTTTCCTGAAATAATTCAGAAGACAGTGGCAACAGATTTTAGGCCGAGAGTGCTATGATTTTCAGCTTTTCTTGGGTACAATGCGTCAGCAGGTCATGTTCCCACTACCACAGAAATGAAGCTCCTTTCTGTGGTGGGGGAGCATGACCTTGGTGTCCCTTGGATTCTTAAGTAGAAGCCTTCAGATCTGGGGTGCCTTCCTGGCTTGGTCAGTAGAGCAGGACTCTTGATCTCTGGGGTGTGAGTTCAAGCCCCATGTTGGTTATAGAAGTTACTTAAAAAAAAAAAAAAAAAACTTCAGAAAGTTGGACCAATGGGTTGGTCAACATGGGAGATCAGAAATTATGGATACCTCAATTCCTGGACCCTATGTGTACACTGATTCTCCAAGCAATCTTTTGATGAAGTCTATGCCATTTCTTTGAGTTGCCTGCTAGAATCTTTTTTTTTTTTTTTTTTTTTTTTACACAGGGTAAGTACAGAATTCCTTTGAGTTTTCCAGATACTTTCCCTCAGTTTTCTGGTTCTTTCCCTACACCTAATTTGACAGATTTTCAGAGTGAAATAGGTAGAAATCAAATTATCTAGACTTAATAGCCTACTAGTTGTGGGCATCAATCAGTTTGATATCTAGCAAGTGGTTAAAATGTGCTTAAAACTTGCTAATGTACTCCATCTTCCAATGTCAGAATTTTTTTTTTTTTTAAGTTTATTGGGGTGGGGAAAATCGGGGGAAGAGGCAGAGAGGGAGAGAAAGAGAATCCCAAGCAGGCTGCATTCAGGGTGCCTGCACAGAGCCCGACACAGGCCTCGATCCCACGAAACGAGATCAAGACCTGAACTGAGATCAAGAGCAGGACACTCAACTGACTGGACCACTGAGGCACCCCAGAATTATCTTTAAAAACATGTTTCAACAGGGGGATAAGGTACTATAGGAGAAGAAAATTTCACCAGAACTAGAGAGTTTAAGCAAAAGGTACGATGGTAAGATTAGGCAAGGGGTCAAGTATCAACTTCTGTATCAATTGCCTGGGACTGCAGAGTCCGTTTCTTACTTCAACCTAGTCTGATGGAGGAGGTAGAGTTACAGTCAGTGGCTTGAGGTCATTCAGATTTCTACCACTAATGACCTGACCTGTTTTTTTGGATGCTTTAGGCCATCTGCCAATTAGAGGCTTTCTCCCTTCCCCCTTCCATCTCTCTGTATTGCTAAATATGATTAAGATCTTCTAAAGGTATTTAGGCAGTACTTGGCCTCGTTTCTCAGCAGCTCCTGACACATCAGCTATTAAGTGGGATTGTTTGTAAATTTTGGTCTTCCTGGTTTCTGAGCAAAAAAGGCAGAGGTCAACAGTTTCCTCATCTATTCTCACCCATGGGTACTTTTGATTCCAGAAGGATTTATGTAGCACCTGACATGTGGAAGGCATCACCCTTGCTAGGTCCTGAATCCCAAAGAGTCATGTTTCCACCCCCCCCCACCCACCCCCCCCACCGAGGAGCGCAGAGGGAGAGATGCAGGTGGAACTTCTTCCCTGGTGTGAAGGTTACCCATGGGACAACCAGGCCACCAGCGTCAGACCGCACTCCAACCCTTGGGTGCCCATCCACACCTGATACAAAGGCTTTCCCCAAGTGTCTCCTGACCAGAGGCCACAGGGAAAAAGTAGTGGTAACAAAGGGTAACACTCTGGCCCCACATGTCCGAAACTAGCTTCTTCCTAGGCCTGCCGTATCTGGATAGAAATAGCCAAATTTAGAAGGTGCCTGTGCGCCAGGCACCATTCTAACTGAAACGTATCAGCTGACTCTTCCCAACAGCCTCCTAAGGTAGGTAATCTTTCCAGTCTCACTTAGGCAATAGAAGAATGAGGCACAGATGACTTGCCCAAAGATAAGCGGTAGTTTCGGGAGTTGGTCCCAGCAGTCTTGTGTCCAGCACGAGCTCTTGACCACTGAGCTAAGTGTTTTTGGGCAGCACTGGACTTGAAGTTACTAAGAAAAATCACAACTCTCTCGGTTTTTCCAGCTCTAACACAGAAACGATTCTTCCTCACAGGGTTCTGGTGATGAAAGAAGATACATATAAATAGAAGACACATATAAATAGAATGCCTTGTGTCTGGTAGGTTGCAAAAAAAATGAGAACGTCATGGTCTTGCTAAATCTATGTAGCTTAATCTGGTGTCTGTGCTATTCAGAAAGCAGGAATAATTCCCTGGAGTTAAGTAGCTTCTGTAAACATGGCATTAGGTCAAGGTTTCTCTTGCCCGCTTCACATGATACAGAGGGAATCTCGTTCCTCTGAGGTCCCACATAAGACTGCACCTCAAAAAAAAGTGGTTCTCTACCAAAAAGAAACCATTTGAAGACCATTGACCTCTTTTCCAGTTCAGTGGTTTGAACTCCGCATTGGAAGGCGCTGCATAGGCCCGAGCTCTGCTCTGGATGGTCTCTGCCATTCTGAAACCACATTTCTCCTAGTTCTTGGGTTGTGTAAGTGGGTTAAGGACGGCAGGGCACCAAATAGGTGACCGTGTATTCGTTTGTTCTATAGGAAACTGCAAAGTATGCGTATGGAGAGTTTCTTGGAGTGAACATTTGTGAGGGAGTAAAAAGGATGATTGGGCAATGGGATTTGAACTGAGATGCTGTTGCAACAAAGGTTGTGTTAAGATCCTGTGAGATGCCCTAGAAACATATTCCTGTGGTATCCTTCAGGCCAGAGGGCTAGGCTTTTATCACAAGTGACCTCATCCCCTCTCCTCATTCTAGATTGCTCTATCAGCTCTCTGCTCTCTCTGCTGGTCAGGATGGCTTAACCCGCTCCTAATCTCCAAGGGAGTCTGAGCCCTTGTTCACCAGGTCTTTCTACCACAGGCAGCCACGTTTATCTGCCCTCATAGATTCCTTAAGAGTCAGACATTCCTCCTTTGCCCAATTCCTGAGGACTAGAGTCTGCCAAATGGTAACTTCTTACGTGCTATTCCTTGGCAAAATGACCCCGAAGTACCTCTAAGGTATAAAGCTTAATAAGTATGTCCCTTTGTCACTAGTAGATGTATTCTTCATCTCACAGTAAGAACTTCTAAACCTGGGGCACCTGGGTGGCTCAGTTGGCTGAGTGTCTGACTTGATTGCAGCTTAGCTCATGATCCCAGGGTCATGGGATCGGGCCTTCACACTCAGTGCGGAGGCTGATTGAAATTGTTTCTCCCCCACTAGCATACACACTCTCTCTAAAAGTTAAAACAACCCACAGGGCCCAGAGTTGCAGGGATGAGAGACCCAAATTCTCTAAGTGGGCCATTGGGAGCCATGGTAAACTATTCGACTACCCTGCCCTTGGTTTCTAAAAGGGCAATCCCCCATGTTACCTAATGCCATGTAACAAATTACCCCAAAGCTTAGCGGCTCAACTGACAAGCATTATCTCAGTTTCTGTGGGTCAGGAACACAGGGGCAGCTTAGGTAGGTCTCTCTGGCTACAGGTCTTGCATGAATATGTAAAGCCTTGGACAGAGGCTGCAGCCCATTTCTGAGCTCAGAAGGCTCAGAGGGAGACAGCCTTCTTCCAAGATCACTCATGGTCGTTGGTAGGCATCCATCCCCTCATCATTGGGCCTGTCCCCGGGCCCCCTCACATTATGGTAGCTGGCTTCAAAGCAGTCAGTCCAAGAGGCAGTGAGAAAACAAGGTAAATCACAGTCTTTTTGTAACTTTGCCTTGGAAGTGACATCCTGTTACTTCTGCCATATTGTGTTTATTAGAAGCCAGTCAATGAGTCCACACTCAAGGGGCAGACACAAGATTGTGACTGGCAGGAGGCAGGGGTCATCAAGGATTCTACGGAGCTTCCTGCCACACCATCTTCATGAGGGATTCTCTCCAAGCTGGCACCACCATTGCATCTTCAAAAGGCCATTCCAGTCTATCAGGCAGGCAGCTTCTAGATGGTACCATATGTCATAGAAACAGCAGACTCCAGTTTCTGTGCCCACTGCACAGCTCTTTTGCTGTCAGTGTAGGTTCTCTGGTTCAGAGAGATGGAGGATCCTATCAGGGTCAAATAAACACAGCATGAGTTCTCTGATGCCAGCCGAGATCCTGCAGGCAGAATAAGCAAACCCGTATACAAAATGTGTCAATTCCAGTCACCTAAGTGCTGGGTGCCTTTCCAGGCACTTTATTTCCAAGCTCCTGACCAACAGTGAAGCCCTATATCATTGTATGTATGCTTGCTTTGGACCACTCCTCTTCCCACACAGTAAATGACCAGATGCATTGTCTGAAACCATCTGTTGGGATGATTTTCCCTCATTACTGTCGTTTGGGCTCCCCTGCCTTAGAGCAGCAGCTATCCAATTTAGGCACGTACCACATAGTGAACTGACAGAACACTTCATTTTTCCTTCGAAGCTGACCATCAGGGATCCTTCACGATCACACATATGGGTGAACTTAGAGATCCTGGTGTAACATTAGTGAAAGATTTGGGGCTCTGGGCCCCCTGCTTGTCCCTCAGGTTCTAGATTTGTCATTTCCATCTCAGGATGGATTGCCACAGGGCCTGCTCAAACCGTTCAAGATGGGCAGTTCTGGCCATTTAGTCATTTCATATCCCAAGATCAGGGGTTTGGTTTCTCCCAGGAGCCTTGAAGAGAACTCCATTGCAGATGGCCTTGCATTGTACCCCTCCACCTGGAGCTTGGTACACAACAGCTTTTCCATCACTAATACCTTTAATACCATGAAGTCATCTAGTTAGTGCTGACCAAGTGGCCAGGAGCCCACCCACCCCACTGCCTGCTCCTGCAGGGGCCTTTCCCGGTCCAGAACCAGCTCAGAGCTGGCAGATTTTCGTGTCGCCCAGGGTGTGGGTTGGAGCAGGATTCCTAGGCATGGAATATGCTGCTTCAGAACCCAGACAGGCTTACCAGCCATGTGCTCCCACTAGGAGATGCAATACTGTGTCCTTTAATCTGGAGGAACACAACAGTGTGTCCCAGCCCTTGGATCCCTGAAACCACTGATGGGGTAGGTCCACATGGATCTGCTCTAACACGCATGTGGCTTTGGACGTGGCAGCTGCAATTAGATGGGTCTGCGACTCTGTTGAGTTTGCTGTAATCTTCAGTGTGGTTTTCTAGAGGCTAGAGAAGTGAGGTAAGTGTGGATGTTTTAGGAACCACCGGCCCTGAACCCTTCAGGTTTCTAAGGATAGCATCAATCAGGGCTATTCCCACCTGCCACAGGGTATTTCCTCTAGTGTCCGGGGGGAGGTGACTTAGCAGTTCCCTCTGCGACGGAACTCAGGCCAAGGCCTATGTTAGAATACTGCCAACCTGCAAGTTTGTCCATTCCGATGGTATATTCAGAACATATTGGAAATGACCACTGGGCAAGTCATGGACCCAGTGGACTCACTGATTTAGACCTGGACCAGGACTCTCTATTCCTGGCCTCTCTGTGCCCCCAACTCTAACAGAAGGACCATGTTGATACTTTGAATATCAGCATCAGGTTGAATCTTGAGTCCAAAATCTTCAAAGTGCACGGAAATTCTGTCCCCAGTGTATGGTAACGAGTAAATGGCCTTAGGTCCCTATGGGCTGTCATTACCATATGCATTTGCCATGGTATTAAGGTCTCCTTCATCCACCTGATTTCTCTCTTAGTGGGTTCCAGGTCAAGAACCTGAATAATAGCGGTGGCTTTTTATTGAGGTGGCTGCCCTCAACCTCCTTATCATTCACCATATTTATTTGCTTGTAGAAACTGAGCGATATTTGTTGACTGTTGACCATTCCTGGGAATGCTGCATTCTGTGAACCACCTCTGTGGTTCAGTGGGAGTCAAACTAGCCAGCTGTGACTCTGATTTTGCTGCTAGTTTTGATAATTTTATCCACCTGTTCCTGATCATTGAGTACTACCTGCTGACCTCTTGTCTTCTTACCTAGCTTGTTCACTGCTCTAAGTGAGGCCAGTTCCAATCATTGGTATTGAACTTTCAGCCTCCTACAGAGGACAGAGCTCCCCAGTGATGCTGGAGCCCTTCTGTGCAGTACTTTCCTGGTTCCTTTGGTAAGTGAGTGTCCTCCAGGCTCTCCCACAGACCTACAACACACTGAGTACTGTTCTAGGGGTTCAGATTCAGCAGTGAATATAGCAGACAAAAGCCAGGCTCTTTACTCCATTTTATTGTTTTTAAACTATTTTTTTAAAGCGTATTTATTTATTTATTTGAGACAGAGAGAGATGAGTGGGGGAGGGGCAGAGAGAAAGAGAGAGAATCCCCAGGAAGCTCCATGCTGCCGGCACAGAGTCCTATGCAGAGCTCGAACTCACAATATCATGAGATCGTGACCTGAGTCAAAACCAAGGGTCGGTAGCTGAGCCAACCAGGCGCATGTTAGCTGGAACACTCCAAGAAGGCATCATGATGCTGCAGCGCTGAACAGAGACATGGAGGAAGAGAGGAAACAAACTGCAGATATTGGGGCAAGAGTTTTCCAGGCAGAGGCAACAGGGAAGTGCAAAGCCTGCCTTAAAGAGGGAGTGTCCCTGGGTGTTCAAGGAACAGTGAGGAGACCATATAGTTGAAGCAGAGTCAAAAACAGGGAGCGTAATAACTGTTGAGATCAGAAAACTTGGGGATGGGAGAAGGGGCTGACTGTATTGGGCCTTGAATGCCATTGTAAGGGGTTTTGGCTTTTATTCCCAGTGAAATAGAAAACCACTGGTGAGTTTGATGCAGAGGAGTAACATGACATATTGAAAGGATCACTCTGGCTGTGTGTTGAGGACAGACTGACAGAGGGACCAGGATCCAACAGGCTGACCAGTTAGGAGGCACTGCAGTTCTCCAGCCAAAGATGATGATAAGCTGTGGGCCGAGGGGTCACAGTGAAGGTGATGAGGAGTGCCTAGATTCTGGGTACAACTTGAAGAACACAGCTGAAAATCCAGCTGCTGATGGATTAAATGTGAATTTGAGAGAGAGAGAGAGATAAGGCAAAGATGACTACTAGATTTGAGGCTCAAGCTGCCAAAAGGATGGGGCTGCCATTCAAAGAAATGGGGAAGATGTTGGAACACGTTTGAAGGAGTTGATTAGAGTTCGGTCTGGGATGTGTTACGCTTAAATGTTTATTAGTTAAATAGAGATGTCAAGTAGGCAGTAGATGTATTAGTCTGGAGTCCAGGGGACAGATCTGAACCTGAGAGACAGAAAAAGGGATGTCATCATCCTATACATGGTATTTAAGTGATGCAACTAAATGAGATCAACAGGGAAATGGGCATTAAAAAACGAAGAAATTTGAGGACTGGGCCTACGATGCTCTATTGTTAAGAGTTTAGGAAGATGAGAAGAAACAAGCAAAAAGAACTGAGGAAGTCACCAGTGAGGTGAGAGCAGAGAAAGTGTGGTGTCCTGGAAGTCAAGGAAGAAAATATCTCCAGAAGGAGGGAGTCATTTATGGTGTCAAGTGCCACTGACATGGATTTAATGGAGCACAGAAGGAAAGGAATCGGAGACAACAAATACAGACAACTCTTTCCCAAGAAATTTTTGCTTATTTGCATTGTGGTGGGAAACAGTGCATTCAAGAGGGGTTTTAAGATGGGAGAAATAACGTATCTGTACACTGATGGGAACGAGCCAACAGGAAGGGGCAAGTTGGTGTTCTGAAGGGAAGGACTGCTGAGCAGAGGCTGGGGAGGGGGTGAGAGAGGATGGGATCTGGTGCTGAGTGCAAGCGTGACTCCTCAATAGGGCGCCAGTGGTTTGCCTGTAGTCATGGGAAAGGAGGCAAGATTATAGGTAGACCTGCTTTGCAAGTTCTTATCTTTGCTTCAGTTTTGCATGCTGAGAGTTGGGAGGAAGTGTTGAAGGTTTGAGGAGAGATGAAAGGTTTCTAGGCTTAGGATAAGCACCTACCTGAAGTTTGCAGTCATGAATTTAAAGTAAGAGTAGTTCGGGGTGCCTGGATGGCTTGATCAGTTAAGCATCTGACTTCAGCTCAGGCAAGTCATGATCTCACAGTTCATGGGTTCGAGCCCCACATTGGGGTTTGTGCTAACAGCTCAGAGCCTGGAGCCTGCTTGGGATTCTCTGTCTCCCTCTCTCTCTGCCCCTCCCCCGCTCATTCCCATGCCTCTCTATCTCTCAAAATAAATAAACATTTAAAAAAAAGAATCATGTTGGTAGTTGTAAATTTGTCTATCGTTTCTACAGAGTGCATGTTCTCATTTTATTCTACCCACGAATGTATTTTATGAATGGAAAAACAGTTGTTACGTTTATAAACTTTGAGGCCAGGCAGATGGTGTCATGAATGCCAGCTTCCTCTTATTAGGGTTTTATTTCAGTCAGTATAAAGAAAGACCCTCTTACTGCCAAACTGCTTTAGTATTACCAGGCCACCTTCTTACCTATCTGGACTGTAAACTTCGTGTTCAAAAATCCCGATTCAGAAACATGTCTTAGATGAATATAGACCCTCATAAAGGATGCCTAGTGTAGGAGGTAGTGCCTGGCTTTGTGTTGTGGCTAATCACTTTAGATATATCTGAATGACTTCCCAAAGGTCGTTATGTAAAGCTTAGACATTGTTCTCCAAAGCCATTGTGTCAAAACAGCAGCAAACCAATACAGAACAGACCCTTTTAAGAAATCAATACACAGGGTCACTGTGCCCCTTCTGAGGTTGACCGGCAATACTTGCTTCTGACATATTTGAGCACAACGCAGATATTTGTTTACATTTTGCAAACCCTTCACAATCGAGAGACTTTGGTGGTCATATGGCTGCCGAAAAATGGAACATGATGCTATCACAGATTCTGTCACAATTTAAGTCACTGTTGGGCTCCCACCAGGATCTCAGCACTCTGCCAGCCCTGGGAGGGAAAAAAGAGATCCTGCTTTCAAAAAGCATATTTGTGAGGAAAAGGCTTACATTCATGGCATTATATGAGGGGGAATATATGTATACATATATATTCATATTTATCCTGGGGCTAAATGCATATCTTTAAATTTTATTTATTTAAAATTATTATTTTTTTAAAATGTTTTATTTATTTTTTTGAGAGAGAGAGACGGATAGCATGAGCAGGGGAGGGTCAGAGAGAGGGAGACACAGAATCCGAAGCAGGCTCCAGGCTCCGAGCTGTCAGCACAGAGCCCGACGCAGGGCTCAAACCCATGAACTGTGAGATCATGACCTGAGCCGAAGGGCACCCAGGTGCCCCTCTATTTAAATAATTTTAAATGAAAAAGAGCAGGTAAAAATGAGGGATTTTTGCAAACATTTTCTCAACCTTCGCTACTGCCCTAAGAGAAAGCATGTCACTTCCCTTTAACAGGTAAGAAAACCGAGGCTCGTGGAGGTTAAATCACTTGCCCAAAATCACTTGGCTCAAAAGTGGGTGTCTGTGAAATTAACTTCCGTTTCAGGAAGGGTGGGTGCAGTGACTACTGGGAGGGTGGGGGTGCAGTGACTGCTGGTAGGGGGGCACCCAGGAATTAGCTTTTGAAAACAGAGTCATTAGGTCACACGTCAGGTTTCACATTTACCAGCGCCTGGGCTGCCCATGTGGCAGACTGCCCTTCCCTGCTCTGTGCTCAAGACCGGTTTTCTCCAGCCACACCTGTGGGGATTCCTCATCAAGGTCACTTCTGCAGGGAAAATTTGGGTCAGCTGCCACCTTCCAGGGGCAAATCAATTCCATGAAGTCCAGGTCCCGAGAGGGCCTGCCTATAGAGGATAAAAGATTTGAAGAAGCACGAGCTTCTGGCCATGACGTTTTGGTCTCCCAAAGGAGGTAATGCAGTGGACATGTGGGTACAGAGCCTATAAAAAGGGTATTTCCTCACAGGACCATGAGCTGAGTGCGGACCGGGTCACACATTGAGCTGACCTGGGATCACAAGGTAAATTGGTTGGCATCCTCCCAGGAACAAATTCTCCAACTGGAAGATCCATTTGGTGAGCTCAGGTCACTGCAGTTCACCCTGGAGGAACCGGAGTGTCCCCTCAGGAGTGTGACAGCTCCAGGAATGGAGACGACTACCCTGTTCCTTTGAGATGGTGTTTTGCTGGGGCAGACCTTGAGGGTCCCTTGGCTCAGCACTGGAGCCTTTGCAGCCAGACAGGCTGAGCCTCAGCTTCGAGCTCTGTGGGCCTGGGGAAGCTACGGAATTTCTCTGCTGCTCAGTTTCCCCATTCATTCCATGGGCACCATAGAACTTACTTTGCACAGTTACCGTGGTCAGCAAATAAGATAACGTAAAAGGCCATCCAAGGGTGTCTGGCAGTAACTGGACGGCTGCTGTTAACTTCGTCATCACTCTCAAGCCCCCAGTGGCTATGCCACGTGCATGTCTGGTCGGCCCCAGCTTTGTCCGGGTCCCTTTCCTGTTCTCTAGAAGGTGAGCACTCCCCATGTGTCAGTGACACCAAACAGCCCTGGGAGGCAGGGGGATGTGGGCGCTGCACCTGTTACAGGGGAGGCAGTACGGGACAGGGCCTGGCTGTGCCATTTCTTCACCTGTTTCACCTCAGCTTTCACCTAGGGGTCAGCACAACTACCCTTGATTTCGAGGCGGTGGCTGCCTCATGACAGGTGGGGGCTGGGGGAGTATGGGGTGGTGGGGCTGCTGGGAGAACCCACAGAGAACATGGCAGCAAACATGCTTGCAGGCCATGCTGGACCCACGTCTGCCCCTTGCAGTGTGTTTACTGGTGCTTGTATTTCAGATTCGCCAATGCAGTGAATCTACATGCCTCGAGTCCTCTGAGTGCAAGGCCGTGGCTTGGAAGAGCACGACAGGCAATGACAGTAACCCATTTTATGGAGGAGACCTAGGCTCTGAGGTGACCAGGTGCAGAGTCACCGTAGCCCCCAGGTACTTGAGGGCTCTCTGGTCAGTGGGGGTTTGGGGGAGGACAGAGCCTAAATGCTGATCCCTGCCGAACACCTGAAACTCCAGCAAATGCTGGTTTGTATGTATTTAACTGCATTCAGCCTCTACTCCAGGGCAGGTGTTGTGGCTGAGAAACCGTTCAGTCACCCACTGTGGGAAACAGACTCACGTTGGTCTTTTGTGGACCCCTGAAGCTTGTCCTCATTCCCAGCTAGGCCGTAAGCTCTCTGCAGACAGGTCCTTCTGTCCTTCGCCACCATGCACCGGGTGCCTGGGACTGAGCTGGCCAGCCCTTAGGTGCCGACAGCTTGTCTGGTTCCACGGAGGGGCTTTGCTTGCCACGTGGCCGCCAGCGCCTGTGGGGTGTGTCCGAATTCTGACTCCATTGCCTGACTCCTTCCCCTGATGTTGTTTATCAGTCGGTATTTACTCAAAAACTCAAATTTAACTTAGCAACTTACATTTTCCTTTGCTAACTCTGACAAGTCTATGATAGCCACTATGGGGTTCCCTGTCCTCTATCCGGTCTGGTCTTGGCCTCTGGCCCAAGACACCTGCTATATAAAGGTACACGAAGGACAATTAGGACTCCCATGTGTATGAAAACAAAGCTTTATTGCAACTGATGTTTGGAGGACGGGACACAGCTCCTCCGCTGAATGCCCAGTGTTCGTGGGTCCATCCCAAGACCTTCCTGGGGGAGGGGTGGGAGCCACATGCTGGAGGAAGTCCGGGTGCTTCCTCACTCACTTGCAGCAAATGCCAATATGTGGCAATCGATGTGTGTTGGTTAAGTGGATTTATACTTTCTGTTGTCTAGTCTCAAGGAATGTAACCCTCTAAAGAGACAAGCAGCCTAACAAAATTTCTGCCAAGAGACTTGGTTGAAATCATTCTAATAATGCAAGTATGCATAAATAGCGAAAATTGGCAGAGCTGACCCTTTGGGTTTGAGTCCTTTGTCAGGTACAGTAGAAGGATAAGAATGCTGATTCTTACTGACATGTAGTGGCAAAAAAAAAAAAAATTTACTGAATTGAAATACGGACTTCCATCCAATATTATTCACAATGTCTCTCAACCTTAGAGCTTTGGGGGATGTAAGATATTGGTGGATTAAAAATACTATGTACAATTTCTTAACATACATATGGGGTGCTGGAAACCTTTACTGACAAGGGTACATGGCAAATTCTACACCACTGGTTTATACTGTGAGCCATGGGCCTGGTCTCCCAGGGGCTACGGTCACTAGGGCTCTAAGATCTGCTGAAGAAGGAAGAGATTCCACACCTCTGACGCCTCTCCTAGCCCCCCTCCCCGTTACCTCCTCCATCAGCAACATTAGGGATCACCTCTGACTGGGAGATGCAGCCAGGAATGTGCAGTCAGGAGATCTGAGTCAGGATTCCAGTCCTGCCTTTTCCTAGCCACGGGATCTGGGTCCATCCCTTTGTGTCTCAGGCTTTTCAGTGGACAAGCTTATTGGGAGGTGTGGCCGAGAATCTGCATGTCATTAGTTTCCAGCTCCAAGTTCCTGGAACAGAGTAGGTGTTCAGGGAACCGTTGAAACTCCAAGCACTCGACAGGGCTAGTCCTACTTTCTGGAGGGCAGGGTTGCCCAGCCTGGAGGAGAATGGGAACACCCTGATATACTCCAAGAGAAGGCAGGCTTGGGGGAGTGCAAGGGGGACATTAGACAAAGGAGAAGCAAAGTGAAATTAAGGCTGGACTGGCCAGAGAATAGCTTGGATGCAAGCGCCCTTGGCTGTGATGACAGAAAGCTGGCTGGGGGGGTGGGGGAGGACCCATGGGGCCAGCAGAGACTATTGTGTTCTGGGAAGAGCTGACTCACAATTAAAGTGTAGAGTGTGTCTCCCTCTTGCCAGGTGATAGTTCCGCAGCCTGGGTAAAGGAGTCAGGAAGGATGTCCTTCAGTATGTCAAATGGTTCTCTTTAGGTACTAGGATCTGGAGGTTTCTTATTTGTTTTTTCTTTGCTTTAAGAAAAATCCTATGTGTTTAAATAACATCCAGTGTGCCTTTCCTCTCAGACAAGAGAGATTTACCAAGAAAAGTGATGAGGCCAGGGAGAGGCTCCCCAATCTGGATTTGGAACAAGTCCCTTCTAGCATGGCTGGCCCCACGGTACCCCCAGCCCCTCCTCCTCCTCCAGTGGAGGGCAACAAGGGCTAAGTGGGCTTTTACATCACTCCAGGAAAGTTCCCATCACGTCATTGGAGTTGTCTTTGAAGACTATCTTGGCACATCTTTGTTCTTTCTTTTCTGTTTTTCTTCTCTCACAACCACAGTTGAGTGTTGTTTATCCTCACTAATGCACTTAGAGCAGTCTCTGGTTTTTCAAGCCAGGTCTCTGATATATGTACACATTTCATCTTTAATTTATGCCATTCCGCAGAACATATATGGTAGTCAATTGTATTTGAGTTTTTTTTTTTTTAAATCAGGCTTTGATGTTTGTTATTAAATTTGGATGAATGAAGTTCAGGACTCCTTGACTTTAAATCTAAAAAGATTTGAGCTCCAGAGAATCACGAGATATTTGGGTTTTCAAAACTCGGCATGGGACACTACAGTCTCACGGCCTTTTGCACTGGTTTAACTGCACTGCATCCAGTCTCCTGGGCTGGTCCAGGGAGGTAGTGTTTCACATTTATGGACACTATTTTCAAAATGTGCTTCCAGGAGATTTCAGTAAATTTCAAACTCTATAACAGAAGAAACCTACCCTGGCTGCTTTTCACAGCCCAGTGCAGAGTGGGAGAGAAATCTATTGTTTAGACCCCACGTTCAAAGCTCATTTGTTTAAGCATCCAACTTCATTCAGTTCAGGTCACGATCTTGCAGTTCAGGAGTCTGAGCCCCGTGTTGGGCTCTGTGCTGAGAGCTCAGAGCCTGGAGCCTGCTTCAGATTCTGTTTCTCCCTCTCTCTGCTCCTCCCCCGCTTACACTCTGTCTTTCTCCCTCCCTCCCTCCCTCTCTCTCAAAAATAAATAAACATTAAAAAAAAAAATAAAATGACACCTTAGCAGACTCATCAGGTACAAACACACAACGTACTGTCTGGATAATATAGTAATTTCAGTGTTTAGTAAGGACAGGCTTTGTTGGCTATTATTTAAGGCTTGCTAGGTCAATTTAGTAAGGGCTTCTCTATGTGTTCCCTCCAGTACTATGGAGGGAACAAAGATGGTGGCCAAATGATCATATCAAGGAAAGATAGGACATTCCCACCTGACCTTGAGGAGAGGGAGGTTGGCAACTCTAGAAACATGACCCGGTTGTACCTCCCATACATGCTGGTCAGGGGAGGCAGCACTGCCAGAGGGGCGGAGACAAACTTGGGGTGAGCTAGGCCAGACCAGGACCCCTCCCTTCTCCCTTCTTTTGATGGTGCATGTTCCATCAGAGATGGTGTGCTTCAACAGATCTTAAGAATAGATTCCAGTGGAGACTGAGTACTTCCCCATCACCCAGCAGTCCCAAGTAACTCATCCGTCCTGGTGGGACATCCCATTCCAGTAGATAACTCCTTCCCCAGGTGTGATGGGGCTTGGTGTTCTTAGCAGCATAGCACATTTATACATGGTAAGAGTTGGGAAATAGCTTCCATACCTTTACAGTGTTGTGTGCCTCCATGGGGTCCCTGGTCCGGCATATGGGACAAAAGGCCCTACTGGGTGACCATTCAAATATATTAAAAATTGGGACAGAACCTTATCCGACCATTGTTAGTAATTTTTCTCTCTACCAATGCTGCTGCTTGTGTGTGTGTGTTATAGAGGAGACAAACCCTCATTCAATGTCATGTTCTATGGCCCAGTCTTACATGTCATGACTTTTGAAATGTGACCCCCAATGGCTGTCTGGTTGATGAGGGTATCTGTCCATGCTTGCTGGTTTTTCTGCTCCCCTAATGGTGGCAGCTTGTTGTGCATGGCACCAGGGGAAAGCTTGGTGTAGGCCACGTGCAGTGTCCATACAAACCAGGACATCTTGAGAGCCCTCCATTAGAAGGAGGGGGCCAATATAACCAAACTGTTAATCTCTCATTGGCTGGGAACTCGGCTGGATGGCCCCAGAATCTTTTGGTAGTTACCTTGGGCATTATTTAGAACACACAGGACGTGCTTTTACTGCGTTAACCATGTCGCAGAACTTCAGGGGCAGGCAATGTGACATCCTTGCCAACACACCATCTTACTGGGCCGTGTGGTGGCCACTCTTTCTGTGCACCCAATCTGCTGCATCTACTGAGGAGTCAGTAGATAGAACTCTTACCAAGGTAGGGCATCAGCTTCCTATTGCCAGGGGGTGTCAGTGCCTTGCAAGCTGAGACATGGGAAACAGTGAGGACTACCTCAGGTTCTTGCAGATGCCCCCAGATGTCTTTCTATGTATTCCTATCAACGTATCTCTTTCTACATACCCCATAGGCTTATTCATAATCATCCATCCCATGTGCTGTCAGAGCCATCAGTGCAAAGAGTTGGCAGCCAGGGCTCATGAGTTATCACCAGCCAGGCAACTCTGAGCCCAGCCTACTGGCTGCTGTGTGAGAGGCTCTACCTGGAGGAGTGCTATGTACACTGCCAGGAGTGGTTCTCTATGGAGGTACATTGGGCTCTGTCCCCTTTCAGAGCTGAGACCAGTGTGCCAGGGATACTTCCTCCTTGTGTGTTTCTTCTGCCCCAGTCCCCAGCCCATACCTTCTGGAGTCACAGACCCATCTAACTCAGCATCAGCCCTGCTTGGGAGATGCCCAGAGCTTTGATCTGTTTCTCCAGTAGTTCTACTTTCTCGAAGATGGCTTGTTGCTCTGATGCCCCGTCCCATACGTGCCCTGTCTTTACCAGGCAGCATAAGGATCAGGGGCACTGTGCCAGGTGAGGATCAAAACTCCCCCAAACTCCAAAATCCCTACAAAGACATGCATCTCTTTCACATTCTTAGGGATTGGATAAGCTTGTACCTTATCGATCACAGCTTGTAGAAAAACCCGAGTCTCCCCTAACCAGACAACTCCCAAAACATTATGGCAGTGCCTGGGCCTTGAATTTTCTGTGGTTTCACTACTCACTCTCTTTCTTACAGATGCTCTAGTAGGGGCCTCCAGCCAGCTCAAGTCAGTGGAGCATTCTACTCTTTATCTTGGGGTTGTGGCTTTGAACCCCATGTTAAGAGTAGAGATTACTAAGAAATAACAGCACAAAACAAATGCTCCAGCAAAGCCTGCTGGGTTGTCCTGCAGCTGAGGCAAATCTTCACATGTCATTACATCATCAGTGTAATGTGCTCACTTTCCTAGTGGGGAAGGTGAATTAGGGACGGGTCTCAGGCTGTACAGGTGGCCTTGGGAGAGCACTCAAAAGATTTATTATTGGGGCACCTTGGTGGCTCCATCGGTTAGGCCTCAGACAGGCTCAGTTGTGATCTCACAACTCAGAGTTTGAGCCCCACGTCAGGCTCTGTGCTGACAGCTCAGAGCCTGGAGCCTGCATCAGATTCTGTGTCTCCCTTTCTCTCTCTGCCCCTCCCCTGCTCACGCTCTGTCTGTGTCTCTGAAAAATGTATAAAAATGTTAAAATTTTTTTTAAAGGTTTATTATTATCTCTCCCACATGAGGCAAATTGATCTTTGTTATCAGAAACCTGTCAGAGTATTTTTATTGAATTTCCTTGAAGATGAAGCGCTTAAACAGGAATACTTTTCCCCCAAAAGCTTCAGAGTAAGACATTAACTGTCTGCAAATGACAAGACTTTAAAATGGCTGCGATTGGGGCACCTGGGTGGCTCAGTCACTTGAGCGTCCAACTCTTGATTTCCGGTCAGGTCATGATCTCAGGGTCATGAGATAGAGCCCCACATTGGGCTCCACATTGAGCTCAGAGCCTTCCTGGGATTCTTTCTCACCCTCTTTCCCTCCCCTCATGTTCTCTCGCTTGCTCTCTCTCTCTCTCTAGAATAAAATAAAAATAAAATTTAAAAAATCTTTAAAATCAATACCATGTCAGGAGATGATAAATGTAATGGAAAGGAAAAATTTTAAATAATCAGACAGGGTCAGGAAGATTGGAAGTAGCAGAGAAAACAGTGGGTAAGTTGCAATTTTACTTTATTTAAAAAAACTTTTTTTATGTCTTTATTTTGAGAGACAGAGACAGAGAGGTGAGTGAGGGAGGGGCAGAGGGAGAGGGAGACACAGAATCTGAAGTAGGCTCCAGAATCTGTGCTGACAGCTGAGAGCCTGACACGGGGCTTGAACCCACAGACTGTGAGATCATGACCTGAGCCTAAGTCAGACGCTTAACCAACTGAGCCACCCATGCACCTCAAGTTGCAATTTTAAATAGAGGATCTGGTTTGGCCTCATTAGGAAGGTGCCAGTTGAGTAAAGACCTGAAGACTATGAGGAAGTTAGGTGTGTAGACAGGGGCAGACGGAAGTGCAAGGGCCTAAAGATCAGAGTGTTCCTGGAGTGTTCAGGGAGGGCAGTCAGGCCAAGGCAGCCTGGCTGGAGTAGAGTGAATCAGAGACATTAGTAAAAGGTGAAGTTAGAGTGGTGGGAAAGTCATGGGGGACTTTGTAAGGACTCTGACTTTGACTTTGAAATGGGAGGCCATGGAAGGAGGCATGATCTGGCTTATATTTTAATGGGGTCATTCTGGCTGCTTTGTGAGTAGGCTGTCTGGGAGGAAGGGACAGAATCACTTCACAGGCTGTGTAGCAATCCAGGAACAAAGTGATGGGAATCTGGACAATTAGCAGTTGGTGTGAGAAATGTAGTCAGATTCTGCAGTTATATATTTGAAGATGGAACCAACAAAAGTTTCCAATGGATTGGATGTGGGGATTTGAGAGCAAGGAGTGAAGGATGACCTGAGCAATTTGAGGAATGGAATTTCTACCAGCTCCTAGAAGAATAGATTTGGCAGGTCTGAGAGGAGTGGGGTAGGAAAACTTAGAAATTCAATTTTTGTTGATTTGATATGCCTAGTAGACAATTTTTTAAAGATTTTGTTTTTAATCTCTACACTCAAGAGATTTTAAGTAATCTCTACACCCGGTGTGGGGCTTGAACTCACAGCCTCGAGATCAATAGTTGCATGCTTCACCAACTGAGCCAGCCAGGTGCCCCTGCCTAATAGACATTGAAGTGGAGAGATCAAGTGTGTGATTAAATAAATGAATATGGAGTTTAGGAGTAAGGTTTGGGCTAAAGGTTTAAATTGGGGAGGGGGCAGGTACGGTTATCGGCATAGATGTGGCATTTAGAGCCATGATGCTAGCTGAGACCAGAAGAATGAGTAGGTAACAAGGAGACCATGAATTGAGCCCAGAAGCACTTCAATCTTAAGAGATTGAGACTATCTGATGGTTAATTTTGTGTGTCAACTTGTGGGTGTGATACAAGGGTATCTGCAGATGAGATTAGCCTTTGGTTTTTTTTTTTCTTTAAAAAATTTTTTTAGGGGTGCCTGGGTGGCTTAGTCGGTTAAGCGTCCGACTTTCGCTTAGGTCATGATCTCGCGGTTCGTGAGTTCGAGCCCCGCGTCGGGCTCTGTGCTGACTGCCAGCTCAGAGCCTGGAGCCTATTTCAGAGTCTGTGTCTCCCTCTCTCTCTCTGACCCTCCCCTGCTCATGCTGTCTCTCTCTCTCTCTCTCTCTCTCTCCTAGAAATAAATAAAAATATTTAAAAAAAATTTTTTTTGGGGCGCCTGGGTGGCTTAGTCGGTTAAGCGTCCGACTTTCGCTTAGGTCATGATCTCGCGGTTCGTGGGTTCGAGCCCCGCGTCGGGCTCTGTGCTGACTGCCAGCTCAGAGCCTGGAGCCTGTTTCAGTCTGTGACTCCCTCTCTCTCTGACCCTCCCCTGCTCATGCTGTCTCTCTCTCTCTCTCCTAGAAATAAATAAAACATAAAAAAAAAAAAAAATTTTTTTTAAATGTTTATTATTATTGAGACAGAGAAACACAGCATGAGTGGGGCAGAGATGGAGGGAGACACAGAATCCGAAACAGGCTCCAGGCTCTGGACTGTCAGCACAGAGCCTGATGTGGGGCCCAAACCCACGAACCATGAGATCATGACCTGAGCTGAAGTCAGACGCTCAACCGACTGAGCCACCCAGGTGCCTCGAAATTAGCCTTTGGATCAGTGGACTCAATAAAGTGGACTGCCCTCCCCAGTGAATGTGGGCATCACCCAATCCACTCAGGGCCTGAAAAGAGCAAAAAGCTGGAGGAGGAGGAGTTCACCCCATTTGCTTCCTGCTTGCCTGCAAGATATCTGTCTTCCCTCCTGCTGCACTGGGGTTTATGCCATCAACCACCCCCCAACCCTCAAGCCTTCGGACCCAGGCACTACCAGCTGTTTTGGATCTCCAGCATGGGTCTTCTCAGCTTCTACAGTTGGCATGAGCCAATTCCTCATTCTAAATCTCTTTTCCTACCTGTATCTGCACCTCCTGCTGGTTCTGTTTCCTAACTAATAGAGGCTAAAGGGAGGAACCCGCAAAAGAAGGAGGAGAAACCAGTGATGTGGGAGGAGTCTAATGTCCTGGGAGCGAAGCGAAGAAAGACTTTCCTTATTCCCTTTGTTCCTCCTTCATTCATGCTTTTCTTCCATCCCAGAGGCAGGAGCTGATAGAAGGAAAGAGCAGGAGCCTTGTGTAGGTCTGTGCAAGCAGACTTTGGGTCACCTGTCTCCTCACCCAAAGGTATCTCCTCACCTTCCACTTTTCTTATTAGAAAACCCAGCGGCTATAGGTGCTCAGAGGGTGAATGAGTTCATGCATTCCTACTTCTAGGCTTTCCAGTCTTTAAGAGTCTGCTGTCAGTGGAGTGCAAGGTGATACCTAGTTGTGATGGACTGATTTGTGTGCCCCGCACCAAATTGATATGTCAAAGTTCTAACCACTAGGACCTCAGAATGTGACAACCTTTGGAGATAAGGGCTTTATAGAGGTAATTCCATTAAAATTGGGTCATTGGGGGTGGGTCCTATTCCAATTTGACTGTTGTTCTCATAAAAGAGGAGATCAGGACAGAAACACAGAGAAGGAAGGCCATGTGGAGATACAGGGAGAAGGCGGCATCTACAAGGCCCGCTGACATGCTGATCTCAGACTTCTGGCCTCTGGAACTGTGAGAGAAGAAATCCTATTGTTTTAGCCCCTCCATCCATGGCCCTTAGTTATGGTGGCCTGAGCTGACAAATACACCTGTGGAGAGACCTCACACTCCTTCCTCTTCGTGCATGTCATGCATAGCCTCAATGAGGATTGACTCGCAGTGGGGAAGAAAAGTTAAATTCTTGGTTTTGCTTTCCAAAGTACAACTCTTTAGAACTCATGATAGAAGGAATTGTCTTTAAAGTCAAGGTTTGGGGGCACCTGGGTGGCTCAGTAGGTAAAGTGTCCGACTTTGGCTCAAGTCATGATCTCAGTGGTTCATGAGTTCCAGCCCCGCATCTGGCTCTCTGCTGTCATCGCAGAGCCTGCTTCAGATCCTCTGTCTCTCTTTCTCTCTGCACCCACCCCCATTCCTGTGTGCACACACTCTCTATCTCTCAAAAGTAGACATTAAAAAAATATTAATATTTATGTATTTTTGAGAGAGATAGAGAGTGAGCGGGGGAGAGGCAGAGAGTGAGGAGACAGAATATGAAGTAGGCTCTAGGCTTGTCAGCACAGAGGCTGATGTGGGGCTCAAGCTCATGAACTGTGAGGTCATGACCTAAGCCAAAGTCGGATGCTTAGTCAACTGAGCCACCCAGGCGCCCTTATATAAACTTTTTTTTTTTTTTAATTAAAAAAAGGTCAAAGTTTTGACTTTAAGAGCTGGCTCTCTTGGAAATCCAAAGGCTGAGGTCTGGTCCCATGAACAATATTTGAGAAGATAAATAAAGGGTTCGACTGTCGCATTCCTGCAGTCTGCATGAAGTCCGGGGGAAGTGAGGGAAAAGAGGAGAAAAAGAGAGCTTAGATTCTAGAGGGTTCCTGTCAGGCCTCTGTGTCCCACATGATTTGGGCATGAGAAGGCAGAAGGACTTGTTGCTGCTCCCAGGTAAATCCTGCGTAGGTGGCAAAGGTCTAAGATGTGGCTCTGCACCCACAGAAGAGCAAAAGGGAAACAGTTCAATCTAGGAGAAAGGGCCTGAGCACCCTGAGTTTCTGCGAGTGCAGGGAAGCTCCTGATGGGACACAGAACAGCTAGAAGCAGGCCACTTGATGGGGCTGGCCATCAGAACATGGAGGACACTGGGACTGGAACTGGAGGTGCGTGTGGGCAGCAAATTCTGGAACCTGCACTCGTGACTAAAAGCAGGTGTGATGAGAAACTGGCTAGATTCCTCTCCCTCCTCGCCCCAGTGCCCGTACCCTGGCTCCCTCGAGCACAGGTGCCAGCTGGAGGAAGAAGAGGGACAACCTGAATGACTGAAAACCTGCTAGTGGGATAGAGCCCAAGCTGAATTGGCAAGACAGAGTGTTCTACCATTAGGTACGATGGCTCCTCAAGAGGGCAATGAAGTTCAGTTACTAAAAATTAGTGGCATGAGATTTGCTCACCTGAGGTTGTGGTTTATGAAATTCATGCCCATGACAGCAAACAAGAACCAGGAGCCAGGGTGAAGACAGGGTGAGCTGGGGAAAGATAAAAAGATAGTTTGGGAAAATACCAAGAGCCCCAGGAGATGGGGTGTGGGAGAGGGGTGGATTCCACTGTTGGCCCTGTGTCATCCTGGGTGACACCTCAAAACCAGGTGCAAGCGTCTGTCACACACGTGCATGCACACACTGGCACACACGCATGCATGCGCACACTTGCATGCATGTAAACACACACACATGCGCACACACCATTAGCATCCAGCAATCACAGCTCCCAACCCAAAATAATTATCTGATGGTTGGAATCTGTACTCTTCTCCTAAGCGAAATATCCCACAAAACTCAAGGAGGATGGCATGTAAGGTCACTTTATTTCCCATGGCAAAGGTTATGTAACACCCACTGGACAATGCGTGAAGCATTAGAAGCCGACTATGCATATGTTCGGTGCTGGCCACAGGAGCGGTTCCTCCTCTAGAAGTGCCACTTGGTATCGTGGCTTATGGGAACTATGCAACATGCAGGGAATGACCCTGGATGCCACACAGGGTAAGCTGTTCTGCGCAAACCCTTCTCCAAGCATACCCTCTTTTAGCCAGTGAGGGCCTTTTATAAAGAAGCTTTGTAGACTACTGTGCATTAGAGCTTTTGCCTCAGATCACTACCAAACTTGAACCGTTTTGATTCAACAGCCCTGTGAAACCTGACAGAAGAATATGTATCGTGCAACCATCTAAATCCCCCAGTGGCTATTTCCACACAGACGTGGTGATGATGCACATTCTTTTGGATTAGGAATGAAAGCTTAGAAAGCAGAGAAAAGCTGTGTGGGCTTCGGCTAGCTGGCTGTCTCCTCAGGATCCCTACACATCATTTCCCATTGCCTTTCCTGATGGGGAAGGCTTTTCACATCTTGGAGAGCCTGACATCATAGGTGACCATGTTGAAGTTGTCCCAGGCAAAGAGCTTCTTCTCCAGGGGGTTATAATCCACCATGCTGCCGTACTTGTAGTGGTTCTTGAAGGGGATGGTCAGGGCCCTGCTGCGCCCTGTGACAGTGTCATATGCAAAGTTGATGGTGGCATCGGGTGACGAGTAGCTGCTGACAGTGTACAAGTGGCCGCAGATGATGAAGGCATTGGCCACTGACTGCTTTCGGATGTTAGTCTCCCACGTTTGTCCAAGTTCCAGACTCTCTGGGTTCAGTTTGGAGAGGACAATGGCGCCTTTGGCCTCCTGGGTGCTGTAGATGACCCAGAGGCCTGTCTCGTCCACAGCCAGGTCAATGTCCGTGTAGCCACCCCAGGAATACGGGAACTGCCCGTGGTAGCCTGCCCCAGGGATTTCCTTCTCAGCCTTCATTGTCTCGGTGTTGAGCTCGTATCTGATCACAGTTCTGGACTCAGCACCCTGGAAGTAGAGGCTCCCCTGGTATATGACAGCACCCGTGCTTTCCAGCGGCCTGGGTAGCATGTGGACTTTGGAAGGGTAGCCCTGCAGGAACTGGCTGCTGAGGTCGTACTCGAATACCTGGCGGATGTCCGTGCCCACGGTGTCAATTCTCCATGTGGTCTCCTGCGTGTAGGGATAGACGGGCTTTGGGTCTCTCATCCACACGCCGTACTTGCCCGTGATTGTTTCAGCTCTTCTCAGGGTGCGCGGCTCTCCTACCCAAACCAGTTCTCCGCATCCTGGTGAATTAAAGACAAAACAAAACATAAAACGCCTTTCAGTCACCTTCCCACCATGTGGAAGTGGTAAAAGCCAGAACCCTGGAGACAGAGCATCTGGGCTTACATTCAGGTTCTTCCACGGCACCGGGGGGGTTCAGTCAGTTAGGCATACAACTTACGATTTTGGCTCAGTTTTGTGAGTTCGAGCCCCATGTCAGGATCTGTGCTGACATCTCAGAGCCTGCTTGGGATTCTCTCTCTGCCCCTCCCCTGCTTACACACTCTCTGTCTTTCTCAAAAATAAATTATAAATTTAAAACTTTCAAATTCAGTCTCTGCTATCTGCTTGCTCTGTGACTTTCAAGTCCCTCATCCCCCTCCACCTTGGCTTTCTCACTTGTAAAAGGGGATATTGTTTTGGGTAGGAGAGATGTTGTAAATTTTAAATGTGATTATACATGTTGGGTACTTGGTTTGGAGTAAATGCCCAGTAAATATTATGTGATCAGTATGTCGTATGAATTGAACTCCTCCCTATCAGTTGTAAAGATGAAGGCTGCACAGAGGGTTTCACACTGTGTTTCTGATATTTGATTTAAGCTGGGTGGGAACTCATGGGCATTCATCATACTACTGTTTATGACTTTCATATCTGATTTACTTTATTCTAAAAAAATGAAACAATGGGCACCTGGGTGGCTCAGTCGGTTAAGCGTCTGACTTCAGTTCAAGCCATGATCTCATGGTTCGTGAGTTCGACCCCACAGCAGGCTCTGTGCTGACAGCTCAGAGCCTGGAGCCTGCTTCGGATTCTGTGTCTCCCTCTCTCTCTGCTCCTCCCCTGCTCATGCTTTGTCTCTCCTTCAAAAATAAAAATCCTCCCAAATTTTTAAATAAAAAAGAAACAAAAATCAAGTTATAACAATAAACTCTATAAAACCAAGTTGTTCAAGCCCTAACCAATGGACCACATAGTTCAGGCACCATTTAAATACAATAAAACCTGAACATAATTATTTAAATGTAGCAAATAGACGGTTGAAAACTTAGATTTAGTGGAAATAAAGGCAACAGATCTCTGTACTTTTCCCAAGGTCTTTGTAGAAAATGGGAAGTCTTTGCTGCTCATGTCTCAGGGAACCATATTTTGAAAATTTCAAAACTTCCCACCACTGCACATGCTCCTCTGCTTGGAATAATTGTCAATAACACAGATAGTCATAGTTTCTGAAAACCATGGTCTTTGCCTTAAAGTCAGGCTTTCAGGGAACACTTTTGAGAGGGGCAATTTCTCAGTACCCAAAGTTCAAAAAAGGTATCTTTAGTAACAAGAGTATGTGCTGAGATGGTGTGTGCTGTCATCTGGCCCTAAGATAAAGATATGAAGAATCTACTAAAAATAACTAATTTGGGGTGCCTGGGTGGTTCAGTCTGTTAAGCATCCAACTCTGGCTCTGGTCATGATCTCATGGCTGATGAGTTCCAGCCCTGTGTCGGGCTCTGTGCTGATGGCTCAGAGCCTGGAGCCTGCTTCGGATTCTGTGTCTCCCTCTCTTTCTGCTCCTTCCCCTACCCATGTTCTGTCTGTCTGTCTCTCTCAAAAATAAACATTAAAAAACTTTTTTAATAAAAAAGTAATTCTATGTGGCTATCGAGTGGGTGAAATAAACATATCTCTCACCCTCTCTCTACCCCCTCACCCTGCAAGCCTCCACTCTCTGCAGCTCAGTTGAGCCCACCATCCCCACATGGGTGATGAGATCAGGGCTTCGTTAGGGAAAGGCTGACTTCCACCCAGCATGCCTTGGAAAGGGAGCAGAGAGGGGGTCTTCCTCTCCCCCTTTCCACCTCTCTGCCAGGGCTTACTGGTGGTCTGGGTTCACCAACTCTGAACACAGAAGTAGTCACAGATAAAGACCATCCATGTGTGTACAAAAGGGAAGAAATTTAATTTTATACCAGGGTCTCCCTCTTCACTCCTGGGATGGCCAGATGGGCTCTCCTTTAGGATCCGGGAAGCAGGAACCTCAGTTAACTCTGACTTCAGTTCCTGGAAGTTCACGGCCTCCACGTTCCATTTAGAAGCTATATTAAAAGAAAGAGACAAACTCATACTATGAGGAAAAATGGCCCAAAGACTATGTTGAGGATGGTATTTAAATAGACTTTTAGAGGCAAACCATGAGAGACTCTTGAATACTGAGAACAAACTGAGGGCTGATGGGGCTGGAGGAGAAGGGAAGGGGGCGATGGGCATGGAGGAGGGCACTTGTTGGGAGGAGCACTGGGTGTTATATGGAAACCAACTTGACAATAAACTATAAAGGGAAAAAATAGGCTTTTAGAGATACGATGATTGAAATTTGTTTTAAGAATAAATACGTAGGGGCGCTTGGCTGGCTCAGTCAGAGGGCATGTGACTCTTGATCTGGACTCATGAGTTTGAGCCCCATGCTGGGTGTAGAAATTAATTAAACAAATAAAGCTTGGGGCACCTAGGTGGCTCAGTTGGTTGAGTGTATGACTTTGGCTCAGGTCATGGTATCACAGTTCATGGGTTCAAGCCCCACATTGGGCTCTGTGCTAATAGCTTGGAGCCTGGAGCCTGCTTCAGATTCTGTGTCTCTGCCCCTCCCCCCTCTTTCTCTCTCTCTCAAAACTAAATAAAAATTAAATTTTTAAATAAATAAAACTTTAAAAAGAGATAATAAGGGACACTTGGGTAGCTCAGTCGGTTAAGTTTCCTAGTTTTGGTTTCGGCTCAGGTCATGATCCTAGAGTCATGGGACTGAGCCCCTGTGTCAGGCTCTGCGCTGACCATGGACCCTACTTAAGATTCTCTCTCTGTCTGTCCTTCTCCTCTACTCACACCCCACTCACACTCTCTTTCTTTCTCCTCTAAAACATAATAATAATTGTGTAGTGTTGGGGGAGGATAAACAAAATTGGACTGTTGGAACTGGGGTTCATGTTGTTCCCTCCATTTTCATGATGTTTGGAAATTTTCCATGTCTCACAAATAATACATTGCAGAGCAGCATGCCTAGCACGGAGTAGGATAATCAAAATAAAATAAATTCACACCCGTTAAAATAATTCCCACTAGAGGGTCTAATTTATGAGCAGGTGAGGTGTGATTTCAAGATACTGGGACGCCCGAATTTCAACAATTAACAATTCCCAGCATGACATAAGGTTCTTCCTTGTCATAATGCAAACGTTCCTATAGGAAGCAATACGTGCAGCTTTACACACTCAATTGACATATGCGGTCAGATCCCTTTCTGAGACCAGTTTTGGACCAGGAGAAAGTGTGCAGGGTTCCTATAGGAATCCACGGGCAGGGGTTGCCCGTAGAGAAGGGAAGGCGTATGGGAGACACTGGCAAGACCTGAAGTTACCACACCGTGTCACACACTGCTACTCTGGGTTAGGATTCGGATTACACAGGAGTCCTTGAATACAACGAAAAAGCAGCAGCCGTGAGGACCAGGCTTAGCTGTTTTCAGTAGGTTTATGATGCAGGTGTCGGGAGGCTGACAGATAGGGAGCTGATTGCTGATGAAACGACCGTTATACTTGCTGATCCTAAGGGGCGTGCACTATAGGGGCCACGTGGGGAAGCACCAGGGGTCACTCAGGAGGGAGAGGGACAGGAGCAAGAGCCTTTATTTCTTTTTCCTGTGGGAAGGCATGAGTGGGGCTAGGTAAACAGGCTTAGGATTGACTGCTGTGAATAATTTCAGCAGGCCCTGGGGCATAGGGACCATCCCTACCTGTCTGGTACCTGGCTCTGAGATGAGGGAGGTGGACAGTGGCCTTGAGTGTGATCACTGATAGAGGAAGGGTGGGCTGTGGATGCTGGATTGGTGGGTTTGCATGTGAAAGGTGCGCTAGCAGGTGAAGCAAATGCTGTTTCTAGGAATCGGCTAACCCTGCGAGGCCTAGGCATCAAAGCCCCAGAATAAAATGCTTAGAATTTTGGCCTGTGCTCTTGCTGGCCATCTCAGTCAGTTCTGGGACCCTGGGGTCACCACCCCACTCAGGGTTCCCATGCCATTGTCCATGAGGGCAGTTGGTAAGGTGCCTGGGGCTGGGCTCCTGCATAGCCGAGAGGGTCAGGCAGACATTCTGTCTTCTGTCACTTGTTAGCTCACATTGCCTCTCAGACAACAGAATGCTCAGCCCTTCTGGCTCCGCCACATTTCATCAGTGTTAAGCCACACATTCTTTCCCATGTTCACATGTCTGGACTCAGGTGCCTCTTACAGTCGATGGTACTTAGCTTTGGTGAACGATGGTACAGAAGGAGGTAGAGAACATTTCCCATCCTGCCTAGAAGCTCTCAGGCTTGGGGCGCCTGGGGGCTCAGTTGGTTGATTTCAGCTTAGGTCATGAACTCACGGTTTGTGAGTTCGGGCCCCGCCATGGGCTCTGTGCTGACAGCCTGGAGCCTGCTTGGGATTCTCTCTCTCCCTCTCTCTTTGCCCCTCCCCAACTCAGGTGCGTGCACATGCATGCATGCTCCCTCTCTCTCATTTAAAATAAATAAATAAACTTAAAAAAAGCTCTCAGGATTGTGAGGGGCCACGTAACTGAGCCAGCCCATGCTCCAGCTGCCACCTGCCATGCTCTCTGCAGACCTGTGACTGTCCTGAGGGCCTGCGTCCTCCTCATTCCACCCCCCTCCCCCATGCCTCCCAGTCCAGAGTGGGCTACGTGAGCACTTAAGACCCTTAAACCAAACTGTGTGGCCAGCTGAGGGCATCCTGGCTATGCAGCCCAGATTTTAGGGGCGAGTGGGGGCACCCCCAAGGCCATGGCAGGCCTTCAGCCTCCGCAGGCTCAGGGAGCTGTCCGTCATCTAAAGAGCAAGCCCTCTGGAGCACCTGGCACTACAAGGTTGTGCTAGGAGTGGAGACAAAGGGCGAATTTCGGAATATAGTTGATCCATGGTCCTCTTGAGAAATTCATGGTCTGGCTGAGGAGCCCCATGGCTTCACTCCCGGCTGCTTTGGGCAAAAGGACCACTTGGACAACACAAATGTCCCTGCAAAGGTCCTGGGAAGTGAATTTGGTTCCCCGAAACGCCTTCTGTCTGCCTGAAGATCTGTGGGGGTGAGGAAACTCCTCTGCTTTTCACATGACTGAGTAGGGGAGGGGCAAAGAGAGAGGGAGAGAGAATCCTAAGCAGGCAATCTTGCCTTGACCCAGAAGTGTACCAAGGGCAGAGGCGATTCACTAGCTCACATGTATTTTTCCTAGACTGACTCGGGGACCATCACCAGCCACTCCTTCCTGTCCAGGGCTGGTGCCCCCCACACCTGAGCCAGGGAATGGGTGCTGCCCTGTGTGCAGCGCGGTAGGGGAGCGGGGGGGTCCAAGGTTCCCTGCTCTTTGGTGTTTCCCGGAAAAGATAAGAGTGAGGAACCTCTTCCTCTTCAAGGGGAAGGGGCGAGCAGAGCGGGCTGCAACTCTCCCTGCTTCCTGGAGCACAGGCCTCCCTGCGCTTCGTCTGCCTCTCCCATCCCCACCCCTGCTCTTAGGCCTGAAACACAGCAACAGAGCCTTGACTCCTGGCCATCAGGAGCATTCCCCACTCTCGCCCTGACTGCCGGACCTTCACACTGAGCAGAGGCAACCGCTGGCAGGGCACTTTCTCAAAACCAGCAAACTCCCTGAGGTGAGCTGTTTTCTTTTCCTTTGTACCTGCCCGTGGACCATCATGGACCATTCCCCAGAATAATTCCAACTTCTTAATTGTTTTAGTTAATTCTGAGAACACTGGAGCTAGTTTAGGCAATGTGGGGTGAGAGAGAAGTACTGCAGTGGCAGCTGTACAAAACTTCTCGAGAATTCCCTTGTCCCACCCCAGGTCCCCACCCTTGGGCTCCAGGAACCACAGTTACCATGCTAGGGCTGCCGTGAGCCATGCCTCCCCTGTGCCGGCCCCTTCTTCTGTGCATCTGGGCACAGTGTCTTATTCTGTGAACGTGGCTGGGGTGATCACATAGCACAGGGACTTCCTGAGAAACAGACCTATGCTGAGAAAAGTAAAGGCACACACCTGCCAGTCAATGAGAAGAAAATTAAGAAAAAGGCCCTCGTTAGCCACAGAGGCGATGGAGAAAGTGGGGAAAATAAGACAGCTGACATACTGGCACCCAAATACTGAGAACAGATGCTTTGTGGAAAGAGATGATTAACAGGTATTTATAGCTGTTTCCACATTTCAGTGCAGTTTCATATAAATTATTTATGTGATCTGATACCTTCACAGTTTTGAAAAACTGGAATAAGGCAGTAGGACTGCAGAGTGCTCCTAATTTAATTATTGCCACCACTTGTTACGAGCCAGGCACTGTGCTAGGAGCTTGCTGTCGTTACCTCTATTCCACATAAAGGTCCTGATGTGGACGTTATTCTCTTCATTTTGCAGAAGAGGAAACTGAGGCACAGAGAGGTTAAGTAACTTGCCCAAGGTCACACAGCTGGTTAGTGGTGGGACTGGGAGTTAAACCTGTGTCTGCCAAGGTCATGGCAGTTGTGAACCTTTCCACTTAGCAGTGGGGAGATTGGTCAGTTATCAATTAATTGCCCCTCAGTGACGAACGCATGCTTGCATATGTGCTTTCTGAAAAAAAGACATTTCTTCTTTCAAGTGAGCACAACGTCAGGCTTTCTCAGTAGAGCGTAATGGGGGGACATTGTGGGAGGAAGATGGAGGCGGTGTGGGAGGGAGGCTACTTGGCTGTGTGTGTGTGAGGACATATGGTGGAGCCCTGCCCCAGCTGTTCCTCTGTGACGTTGCAGCCTTGGCCCGGCCATGACCTTCCCACATCCCTATCAATGCGGACCCCAGAGTCCCTGTGCAGGGACCCCGTGCTCTGCCAGCCTCCTCTGCAAGCCCCCAGCCAGCTCCGCAGCTGTCCCTGACTCCACTGCGCCCACACTGCACGTCGGGAGGCGGTGCTCTGGCTGCAGTCTGGGCATAGTGGCCAGCTCCTCTGCTATCCCATGGGCTGGACCTCACCTTCTTCTGTGAGGCCTGACTCCTTCCAATTTTGTCCTTTTTCTGGGACTTTCCCTCAGTCCTAGGGTGCCAGGTAGAGTTTACTTACATAGCTCGTATTGTGTTTTCATTCTACCTAATTCTTTATATTAAGAGACCCTGGTGGGAGTGCCTAGATGGCTCAGTCAGTTAAACGTCAGACTTCTGCTCAGGCCATGACGTCATGGTTCGTGGGTTCGAGCCCCTGCATAGGGCTCTGTGCTGACAGCTCGGAGCCTGGAGCCTGCTTCAGATTGTGTCTCCCTCTCTCTCTGCCCCTCCCCTGCTCACACTCTGTCTCTCTCTCTCTAAAATAAACACTAAAAAAATCAAGCATCTGACCCTTGATTTCAGCTCAGGTCATGATCTCACTGTGGCGAGTTCCAGTTGGTAGTCAGGTTCCAAGCTGAGCGTGGAGCCTGCTTGGGATTTTCTCCCTCCCCTTCTCTCTGCCCTTCCCCCACTAATTCTGTCTCTCTGTCTCTCTCTCTCAAACATATAAAAATAAATAAATACATAAAAATTTAAGAAAAAACCTAAAAGGCCATGATTTAATGGCAGTGCAGTGTCTATGCCCTGACTGGACCAGACCCGGACCTGAGGCTTTTCCAGTAGCCTCAGACAAGCCACTCAGAGCTGAGGGGACCCACTCCTGGAGCCCAGCTCACATGCCAGCGGGGTGCACAGAGTTCCCCGCGGGGCACCGGGGAGCCCAGCCTTCTTGCCGGCTGCCAAGGAAGCAGTGGCCTGGGGCCTGGCTGGTGCTGAGTTCCTTTCCTCGTCCCACCAAGGCCCTCACAGCTCTGCACAGAGGGTCGTTTTCTTCCTCCCCCTCACTCCTCCCTCTCCCTGCCACCGCGTCTCTCTGCCTTACCCCCACACCTCTCCTCGCTTGTTGCTGGAACCACACCTCACTTGCTTTCTTAGAAGTAAACAAGAACCACAGTGAAGCATTAAGTCAGGGAATGGCTTCCAGAATGATGACAAGGCCCTTTCTCAGTTGGCAGGTGGGACGGCTGGATGACAAGTCTGCTGGCTGCCTCTCGGTTGTTTCCGCCAGGAGCACTTGGCGATGATGTGCTCCCAGAGCAGAACTGTCTGGCGTGAGGACAGAGCCTGTGGGACAGGATGCATGGCCCAGAGGCTGGGAAGCCACCATGTGAAGGAGCCTGGGCTGGGCCCGAGTCGTAGCTTCCGAGTGTGAGCCTGCCATGTACCCACCAGCTGTGTGACTTTGGGCAAGTTACTCTACCTCTCTGAGCCTCAGTATTTATTCTTAGCTCAAACTATAAGTGAAATGACCTCGATAAAAATGTGTCAAAAATCAAAATTTCTCTGGAATGTTGAACAGTCGCTCATATTTCATTCTGAATATGGGGAGCAAACAAAAAGAGGTTATGAAAATATTAAGGGCTGTATTGTACCCAATAGCTAAAGATTGGTAGGGCTTTTATTTGTTTGTTTCTCTTCAGTCCTTCCGTGGTTGAAAAGTTCATGCCTATTGCAAAATTTGGGGAACTCTCTGCATACTCTGCCCTTTCTCCTGTACCTCCACTTTGCAGACACGTTCTAGGGAGCTTACCCTAGAAACTCCCAGGAAAGCTAAGCTTCTGCAGACTAATGTCCCAGGTGTCATGCCAACATGAACTGTCTCTGGGATCACTGTGTATGACACAAATGTTATGTCCACATAAACGTTACAATCACCGAATGACGTTTTAAAACAGTGGGGCAACTCAGGCACAAGTGGCCCTTGGTCGTGGTCACCCCCACTGCGGAGTGCTATCTGTGGCCTTTGCCTTGAACACCTCCGGTGCCCCTCCTTCATCTCTTGCCCACGTTTTCCCAGCCGTCACCGTGGCAACCTGTGTGTGCAGGTGTCTTGGGCCAGGACCTGGCCTCAGCTGCCCCGCCCCGGCTTCTCTGACTCTGTGTCTCTGACTCTGATCCCTTCGTGGGATCCCAGAATGAATGCTCCCTTCCTTGGCTACATTCTTTTTTTTTTTTTTTTTTTTAATGTTTATTCATTTTTGAGAGAGAGAGAGTTCAGGGGACAGAGAGAATCCCAACCCAAGGAGGCTCTTTGCTGTCAGCACAGAGCCTGACGCGGGGCTCAAACTCTCCTACCGTGAGATCATGACCTGAGCTGAAGTCAGGCTGAACCACCCAGGTGCCCCCCTCTCTGCCTCATTTTACACAGCTCCCTGGCAGGACTTTGTGAGATGGAGCCTCTACCGCCTACTGTGGGGACCCACCAGAGAAAGTCCCCCCTTCCTTATGGGCTCCCCTTCCTTCCCTGACTCACTCTCCCCTGCCCCTGATTCATGATCTCCCTGGGGTCACCACCCATGTAAGTCACTGCACACAAACCCTGAGCCCAGACTTCTCTCCGGGAGGAATAGTCTGAAGCAGACACAGAGTAAAGGGGAAAGTGGGCTTCTCTAGGGACACTAATAACTGATTCTGACAGATCTTGTGGTGATCTGTGTTTTTCTCTTGGGCTTATTTAATAGGTTTTCAGACATTTTGCTGCAAAATTATTACTACATAATCATATATATACTATCTCAACTCTCTCTCTCTCTCTCTCTCTCTCACACACACACACACACACACACACACACGAACAAGTGATTTTTGTGATTCTAATGAGATCTTTTTCTATGTAACAATTACACCATAATGACAGTGGCAGTGACAGTCTGGATGACTGGCAGAGGAAGAAAAGTCCACCTTCTGTGGCCTCCCTGGGCTGGCCTCACACAGCCTCCCCTGCCCTTGGCCTCAGCTCTTGCTGCCCCTACATCAGGCACACCCACAGTTTAACTCTCACTGCCCAGAAAGCCCTTTACCCTCAAATCCAGGACCTTGAAGCCCATCTTTGGTTCCAAACATTTCTTTCCCTGATGTTTAAATGCAACCTTCCTGTCTTTTACCATTAGGTTCTATAAACCAGGGGTCACCTCAGGGTCCCGAAGGACCACTGGACCTTGGGAAGGGGAGGAACTGAATTCAAGCTTTGGCTCTGCCTTTAGCTGGCTAGATGGCCATGGACCAGCTCTGGGCTTCAGTTTTCACATCTGCACAAATGAGCCAGTGGATCAGACACTTTCCAGGCTACTTTTGCAGCTCTAGGTTCTTGTGCTAATGTAATTTTCTTCTTGTGAAAAAAACCCCACTGCTAAAAGAGTTTCCAAGCTCAGAGTTCACTCTAATGGGCTGTTGTGTTTATTTCAAAAGTAAAGTAGCTGGAAAAAATAAAAAGAAATGTTAAATTAGAGAGCACATCTAATAAATTCCCTAAGGCTTGTTAAGTGACCACAGGACAATAAAAAGACCAAAGTGTTGCCTCTGTTTATACACACACACACACACACACACACACACACACACACACACACACGGGTTTTTGTTGAGAAGGTGACTCCATTCTTGTAACAGTCTGAAATAAGCAATGCTTCATAATGTTCCTATTAATATTGATTCTTTTATTTGTGCTCAAAGACTCGAGTTTAGCAAATTTTAGTATGACCGCTGGTCACCGTGCAACCCGGGGTCCTTGGGGTCTTATTCCCTTTTGTTGTAAAATTTAGAATCAAATCTCTTCCAACTACAGCAATATGGGGTCTTTAAAAACCCTTTCTACCTTAGAGTTATTTCCTTTGAGCCCCACTAACATCCTTCACAGTAGGAATTCCCATTACCACGTAAGGGGTAAGAAGTTAAGGCGCAGAGGTTGAAGGACTTGCTCAAGGTCACACCCAGGCGCTGATGCCTGGATTTGTCAGTCTCGCTTATTTGCGGACTTCAACTTTCATGTAGAAAGCCTTTTTAGAAAATAGCTTCCCATCGTTTTATTTTGATGATCTCTAAGCCTTTTGAAAAGTTGACAGAATCGTACAATAAGTGCCCCCCCCCACCTCCACGTGCGATTCATGGAGAGTCACTGATTGTTAAAACTTTGCTACATTTGTTTTAACATTTTTTTTTTTAAATGTTTTATTTATTTCCAGGAGAGAGAGACAGCGTGAGCAGGGGAGGGTCAGAGAGAGAGGGAATCACAGACTCCGAAACAGGCTCCAGGCTCTGAGCTGGCAGTCAGCACAGGGCCCGATGCGGGGCTCGAACCCACGAACCGTGAGATCATGACCCAAGCGAAAGTCGGACGCTTAACCGACTAAGCCACCCAGGCGCCCCATATTTACAGCTTTTGCTGCACTGCGCAAAAGGAAATTGCAGCCACTCTGACACCTTTCCCCCTAAGTACTGGAGTATGTATCTCCTCGGAAGACATTTTCCATAACCACCACACCATCTCTCACCCAAGACACTGAGCAGTCATCAGTAGCATGACCGAATAAGCAATCTATGTTCAAATTTCCTCAGTGATTCCAAGCCTGTCCCTTGTAGCTTTTGTCCTCCTGGAGGTAGGAGCCAATCCAAAGCCAGGCACTGCATTTGGCCACCACGTCTCTTTAGCCTCCTTTATTCTAGAACAAGCCACCCCTCCTGTCTTTCTTGATGGTGACATCTCTGAATAGTCTGGACTAACTGTCTTAGAACTGGATTTGCTTGCTTGTTGCCTCCTGATTAGGAATCTTATCAAACAGGGAGTATCTGGGAGCACAGCTGCGCAGACAGTGACACAAATACCATCTTCCCAACCAAAGGGGAGAGTGTGCCCTGTTACAGCGAATGCTCACGGACTCACCTCAAGCAGGGACCAGGATGAACAGGCGAGTATCTCAATTAGAGCCACCTCAAGGAGGTGTCTGGTTACTTAAAAACAGGGGTCCTCGGATTGAGTAAAGAGGCGGAAAATTTGCAAAAACAACATATTGAGGAACCCAACAAAGGGTTGCCACCTCTTTATTTTTTCAAGAAAGGACATTAAAAAAACCCAGCATCTATCATGATTTCATAACTCGATGGTCATTTCATAAATAGAGGTCACTTTAACAGCAAGAGGCAGGAATCACAATCTCCAAACAAAGGTTCACCAAAGAAAGAGTAGGGTTTGTTTGTTTGTTTTTTTTATGTTTTATTTATTTCTAGGAGAGAGAGAGACAGCAGCAGCGTGAGCAGGGGAGGGTGAGAGGGAGAGGTAGTCACAGACTGAAGCAGGCTCCAGGCTCTGAGCTGGCAGTCAGCACAGAGCCCGACGCGGGGCTCGAACCCACGAGCCGCAAGATCATGACCTAAGCGAAAGTCGGACGCTTAACCGACTAAGCCACCCAGGCGCCCCGGAAGAGTAGTTTTCTAAAAAGCCTAGTTGGGAACCTTCTGCTGCTCATCTACATATATGGCTCACCTGGTCTCGTATTTCTCATTTTACTGTGACTTTGAGAACCGTCCAGAAGCCACAAGACCTCGGGACCCCTGACTCAAACAGCGTTCCCAGGAGTGAGGTGACTAGTAATCTGTGAGGTTGACTGCTTTGCTCTCCTTCACTGGTCTGCCTCTCGCTGGACAGACGGGGGAGAGGGGAGGGCAACAAAGGCAAGCCTGGGCCACCTGTAACAGGTCACTGTGAGCCACGCCACCTTCTGGACTCGGGGGGCTCCTCACCCTCCATTCTTACCTTCCCTGGAACCTGGTGGCACATCCTGAGGGGTGCTGTGGGCCTGGAGACACTGCACGCTCCTCAGCCTTGCCACCTCCTGGTTGCTGTTTTCCAGCCTCTTGGCCAGATCCTCATTCTCCTCCCTCAGTCGCCTCCTCTCTTCCTCCAGAGCTGCCTTGTCCTGGAGGAGGTTGCCGTAAGCGGTCTCCAGCTCCCTGCTGTGGGTCTCCAGCTGTGCTCGCTCCCTTCTCAGGGTGTCCAGCTCCCTCTGCAGCCCCTCCTGGGTCCCCGGGGGCCCAGCAGCCTTGTCTCGGGTCAGCTGGTGGAGGAGGCCCTCCAGGGAGCCGAGGCGGGCTTTGGCGGACTCCAGGTCCGCACGCTGGGCACGGCTGTCCCTCTGCAGCTCCTGGATGGCGGCCATGGCCTGGCCCCGCTCCGGGCAGCTGGACTCGTTGGGGCTGGCCACACTGAAGGTGTACTGGCATCGGCCACTCCGGTCATTGGCCTTCCGGAGCTGGGCTGTCCTGGCACCCAAGCCCCATACCAGGCAGGCCACGAGCAGCAGCCGGACAGCTGGCATCTCGGGCCTGCAGCTGCAGTGAGGTGTGGAGACTGGGTGAGGCTTCCCCGGGACGGCTGTGCTGCTCCGTGAGGTGTTTGCACGGGCAGCCCTCCAGTTCACGCCTGGGCTTCTCAGAGGTTTATATACACTGAGGAGCCACCCCGGCGTGGCAGGGGGCGGGAGGGGGGGAAGAGGTGGCCACGTGAGTCTGGGTGGGGCCGCGCACAGGGGGATTGTTTTCTCACGGCCAGCAAATCTTACAGTATGACATTCCAGAGGTCTGTTTTGAATTTCTTTTAAAAAACAATGTCTCACTTTATGCACCCCAGACCCCCCTAATATTCTCCCCACATCCCTACCCTGTTTTGTGCACACACATTCACACAAGCCCACTTCATCCAGCAGGAACTACTTGTGTGTCAACTCCAGTAAGGATTTCTTTCTAGTTTGTATTTCCATTTACCCTGCAAACTTTATCAAGATCTGCTCTGTGTCACGAACTGTGACACAGGGGATGCAGATCATTCCTAAGACACAGATCCCCTGTTGCTGTGGCAGTGACAGAGACGATAACAGCCAGCCAGAATACGAGGGCAGCTTTTCACTGAGCTCCAGGGAGCAGGGACCCTGTGAAAGCAGTTGGAAGCAGAATTCCTCCCTTTGTCCAAGCTTTACAACAAGTGTGGGTGTGTATTTGAGAGAACTTTCTAATTCTGGTCTCAGCCGACATCAGGCAGCTAAGTCAGTGATAGTCTCTAGACTAATTCTTACCTCGTGTGTTTGCGTGTGTGTGTGTGTGTGTGTGTGTGTGTGTGTGTGTGTGAGAAAGAGAGAGAGAGAGAGCGCAAAAGCATCTCAAGTCTCATTGATGAAAATCTATGGAACCCTTCTCAGGAAGATGTTTTTGTTGTTGTTGTTTTTAAAGTTTGTGTATTAGTTTTGAAAGAAAAGAGAGAGTGGGAGTGGGAGAGGGGCAGAGAGAGAATCCCGAGCAGACTCTGGACTGTCAGCACAGAGCCCGACACAAGCTCAATCTCAAGAACCTGAGCCGACATCAAGAGTCGGATGCTTAACCAGCTGGGCCATCCACGCCCCCAGGAAGGTGGATTTAGATGTGTGAAATGTATAGAACAGTGAAAGAAGCACCAGATATTGAAATACTACTATCAAAATATTTTTAAGATGTGAAATATACATGTCCTTCTTTATTAACACTAAAATTAATTTCTTAAAGCAGGCTCCACACCCAATGTTGGGCTTGAACTCACAACCCTGAGATCTAGAAACGTGTGTTCTACCACTGAGCCAGCCACACACCTCATCTTTATTGACATCAAAACCAAGGCTTCTTAGGGGCTCCTGTATGGTTCAACAGGTTAAGTATTTGACTCTTGATCTCAGCTCACGTCATGATCTTGCAGTTTGTGAGTTTCAGCCCTAAGTCAAGGTTCATGCTGACAGTCCGATTTCTTCTTGGGATTCTCTCTCCTCTTTCTCTCTTTCTCTTCCCCTCCCCCCACCCACAAATACATACACAATAAAAAATTTTGAAAATCTGTTTTTAATGTTTATCTTATTTTTGAGAGAGGGAGAATGACAGAGGGTGAGTCAGAGAGGGGCCGAGAGAGAGAGAGACACACAGAATCTGAAGCAGGCTTCAGGCTCCGAGCTGTCAGCACAGAGCCCTATGCCGGGCTTGAACCCACAAACCGTGAGGTTGTGACCTGAGCCAAAGTCGGACGCTTAACCAATTGAGCCACCCAGGCGCCTTGAAAACAAGGTCTTTTAAACACTTTAAAAATAGAAAAGAATGTCTAATTTCAAAGTAGTTTGAGTGTAAACACTGTTTTATTGCATAGTACCTGCACCAATCACAATGTAACATAAAATGCCTGTGATTTCTATTGGTAATGACAATACAGGTACTGCTCATACAACTTTGGATTTATGGCTGTTTCTATCACGGAATCAAGTGTTAAGCCTAAAATTCAGTTAGAAGGTGGTGAAAATAAAGATGAAATTTTTTTCCTCTCCTAGGTTAACAATTCTCTGCTTTACATTAACAAACCTAAAGAGCAAACAAACAAATAACAAATGAAAAAACCCATCAAATATGTTAAGAGGAGGTCCGTACAAATGAGAACATATGTAGCAACCTCACCAGTTACTTTAAAAAATAACATTTGCCTTTGAGCGATTTCTGTTGTTTGATACCAAAAACATCTTCAATATTGGGAAGGAAATATTTCAGATGTGCCCTTGGAAGATTCACCTCAAGTTTGGGAAAATACTTTGCTAAAAAGATTCTCTGGTTCTAGAGTTAGACTTGAAGTTGAGACATTCACAAACGGGTGCCTGTTTACTGCTGACTAGACAGTCCATTCTATTCTCAGTTCCTGAATCTGATAATAAACATTACCAAAATGATTTTTAAAATTATAGTCAGCGAGAACTGGTTCAAATGTTTGGCTCTACCCTCAGGAATGTTTTCTTCCTGTTAAGAGAACTAAGATTGTTCCTCGGGGGAGCAATCCACAGAGGAAAGGAGTTCTGGATAAAGAAAAACATTAATTTTCCTGCCTTCAGCTTGCTCAGGATTACTCTGTTTGCAAGGGAAGAATATAGGAGTCAGACTCAGTGTTCTGACTTGCCTTGGATTGGGTTCCTTTCCATAAGATAGCACCCAGGGGTGCACAGCCCAGAACTCCCGTGGCTCTTCCGCTCAGTTCCCCCTGCACTTTAATGAATCTTCATCTTTCTCCCCCATGCTCCAGACCTTTCCTTTCCTTTATCTCCCCTAGCTGCAGGCCAGTCCATGGCATGAAAAGTCAAACAGTCGCTGTTGAGCCTCGTGGGTGCCAATCAGGCGGGTAAAGAGTTGAACGATCCCAGCATTTTCACTTGGTCCAACCCAGGTTTTGAACGCCAAGCGAGAGCTACCACCAGTCCTCACTCGGTGTTCTTTATGGGCTCTAGCAAATGCTCAGGAAAAGAAAATGGGCTGCTGGGTTCACAGACACCCCCTGTCCCCCCACGGGGCTTCAGCTCCTGGAGCTCTGCTTGGCTGCCCGACTTTTCAAAGCCTTCATGGGGCTTCAGCCACAGAGGACACTTACAGATGAGAAAACTGAGGCCCAGGGAAGAAGAGGATGTGCTCAGGGGGCCCACAACCAACGAGTGGTAGAGCCAGAAAGAAAACTGAAGTCTTCTGATTCTGAGGTTTTCCACCATCGTATGTAGGCCACGTGCACCCAGTGCCCAGGAATTGCCCAGAATATATGAAAGACTCCAGTCACTTCTTCCAGGAACTGATGCTCTAGGAAATGAGCTAGCTTCCTATATTCCCATTAAATAAAGGCCTTCATGAGGGAGAACTCATGCACACCCTTTGGTTTCTACAGCTGATCGTATGAAACTGCATTCTCTCATCAAATCAAAGTACTCTCCCAAAAGCAGAGAAAGGGGCTCACTGCACTGCAGCCACGGCAAACTCCCAGCCCGTGAGCAGCAATAACCATCTGGTGTGCTCTTTTCACCCTCCTGCCTGTCCCCACCCTCCCTGGGCCAACACCCCCACCTCCTGGTATGCCTGGACCTGGAGCCCATTTCCCTCTGAGGAAACACTGTCCGGTCCAGATTCGCTGTTCGACTGTGTTCCACGTCCATTTCCCTTCCGGAGCCTGGAGCCAGAGAGCCTCCAGCTCAGATGCTGCCAGCAGCCGGGAGGACGCTCATGGGGTGTGTCGGTCAAGTGCAAACTGGTGCCCCTGGCTGGAGCAGGCATGGAAGATGCGGGACTGGGGCCTCCTGTACGAGATGGAGGCAGCAGGGGCGCTAGGGAGCAGCATTCGTAAGGCGCATCACTCAGTTCCATTCAAGGTGGTGTCTATTTCTGTTCATTTAGTGTTGAGTTTCCACTAGCTGGCTTTCCAGCAGAGAATGGAGCCCCCACGAAGGTAAAGCTGTGACCGCTTTGCTCACGATTTTGTCCCGTGTCTGGCAGATATAAGCACTCGCTAAATTTTCAGCGGATGCATGCATGGCTACAAAATTCAAACCGACATAAGAGCAAAAGGGCCCCAAGGAACACAAAGCAAGTGGCACTGTCTGGCAGGCTGCTCAGGACACTCTGGGCACCTCCCGGGTGTGTGCTGGTAGCGATTCCCCAGCCCCTGAGGAAGCTCTGAGGCATGGGACAGGCGGCACACTCCCCTCCCCTAAATGCACGCAGATAGCCTCAAATGGGATTACTTCATGTATACCTTTATTTCGCTACAGATGATGAATTAAAATGTTAACTTAGCATGAAAATGAGGATGAGGGAACCGACTGGGGAGAAGACGCAGTCTTAAACTGGGGAACGGGGACCCCGTTCTCTGCCCTGCCCCTTTCATCTGTTTCTTTGGGGGCCCATTATTCAAAGGATTCTTTTAATGTTTATTTATTTTTGAGAGAGAGAGAGAGAGAGAGAGAGAGAGAGAGAGACTGAGAATGGGGGAAGGGCAGAGAGAAAGGGGGACAGAGGATTTGAAGAGGGCTCTGAACAGACAATAGTGAGCCCAATGTGGGGCTTGAACTCACGAACCATGAGATCATGACCTGAGCTGAAGCTGGTCACTCAACTGACAGAGCCACCCAGGTGCCCCTCAGATTCATTATTAAGCACCTACTATGTGCTGAAGGCTGGGAGCATACCCAAGTGTGTCAGAAACAGACCCCACTCTGAAGGAGCTCTCAAGCTGTAGCTACAGGTAAGGCTATTCCAGGAACCAAGTGCTGGAGAAGCCCAGGGGAGGGAGATTTCCCTCATGAACATGGAAGGCTTCAGAGAAGAGATGGCATTTGTAACGGGACCTAATGAGGTCACATGTTGACAATGGCCAAGGCACTGTGGTTACAGGTCTGCCTTGGATTCATATGTTCAGGTTGTGTCCAACGACAAGGCAGGCAGGGCCACTTTTATTTTATTCTATTTTATTTATTTTTATTTTTTTACAAATAGCTTATTGTCCAGTTGGTTTCTATAGAACACCCAGTGCTCATCCCCACAAGTGCCCTCCTCCATGCCCATCTCCCCCCTCCCCCCCCATACCCATCAGTCCTTAGTTTGTTCTCAGCATTCAAGAGTCTTTCATGGTTTGCTTCTCTCCCTCTCCCCAACTATTTCCCCCTTCTTCTCCCCCATGTTCCTCCGTTAAGTTCCTCCTAATCCTCCTATACGTGCACACATATGTTATTTGTCCTTCTCTGCCTGATTTATTTCACTCAGCATAACACCCTCAAGGTCCATCCACGTTGCTACACATGGCCAGATTTCATTCTTTCTCACTGCCATGTAGTATTCCATCGTATAAATAAACCACATCTTCTTGGTCCATTCATCCGTTGATGGACACTTAGGCTCTTTCCATGTTTTGGCTATTGTTGAGAGTGCTGCTATGAACATTGGGGTACCTGTGCTCCTATGCATCAGCATTTCTGTATCCCTTGGGTAAATTCCTAGCAGTGCTATTGCTGGGTCATAGGGGAGTTCTATCGTTAATTTTCCAGAGGGGCTGCACCAGTTTACATTCCCATCAACGTGTAGGAGGGTGCCCGTTTCTCCACATCCTCGCCAGCATCTAGAGTCCTCTGATTTGCTCATTTTAGCCACTCTGACTGGCGTGAGGTGGTATCTCAGTGTGGTTTTGATTTGTATTTCCCTGAGGAGGAGGGATGCCGAGCATCGTTTCATGTGTCTGTTGGCCATCTGGATGTCCTCTTTGGAGACGTGTCTGTTCATATCTTCTGCCCATTTCTTCACTAGGTTGCTTGTTTTTTGGGTGTAGAGTTTGGTGAGTTCTTTATAGATTTTGCATATTAACCCTTTATCTGATATGTCATTTGCAACTATCTTTTCCCATTCCGTTGGTTGCCTATTAGTTTTATGGATTGTTTCCTTTGCTGTGCAGAAGCTTTTAATCTTGATGAGGGCAGGACCACTTTTAGATGAAACATGTCTATTCCCTTTATTTCTGCCTCCTGCCCTGCTGCTTTGAGGGAAAGGAAGGTCCTAAGCCAGAGCCTTACATAGTCCCTTCCACCCAGCGGCCCTGAGGCTGTGCAGGTTGCCGAGTGGAAGCTGGTCCTGGGCACTGGGGCTGCTTCCTCCCATGAGGAGAGACTCTTCCAAGGGCAGAACCCATATAGCCCAGAAGCATGTTGTACCCCAAGAGGAAGGCTTTTAGGGGACAGAATGGATAGAGCAACAGCCCTCTCAGCAGAGTCCCAAGGGTTCCAAACATCATGCTAGCATCTAATTAAAGTCAAATCACACTTAAAATGTCACGATTATCTTGTTGGCAATTTTCGTCCTACAGGTTCTACCACTAGCCCGATATGGGATGCTAAGCTGATTTTCTTTTTTTTCTAATTAAAAAAATTATTTTGAGAGAGCAAGTGGGAGAAAGGCAGAAAGAGAGGGAGAGAGAGAATCCCAAGAAGGCTCCACACTGTCAGTGCAGAACCCTATGCTGAGTTCGAACTCACAGACCCTGATCTGGGCCAAAATCAAGAGTCAGACATTTGGGGCGCCCGGGTGGCTCAGTCAGGTAAGCGTCCAACTTCAGCTCAGGTCCTGATCTCGTGGTTCGTGGGTTCGAGCCCCGCGTCGGGCTCTGTGCTGACAGCGAGCTCAGAGCCTGGAGCCTGTTTCAGATTCTGTCTCCCTTTCTCGCTGACCTTCCCCTGCTCATGCTGTCTCTCTCTCAGAAATAAATAAAAGATTTTTTTTAAAAAGTCAGACATTTAACCATCTGAGCCACCCAGATGCCTAAGCTGGTTTTCTTCCAGCCATTGATAGTTAGGATTTCCACAGGATATCAGTAGGGGAGGAGGCTATGGAAATACAAAAGGAAGCACAGAAAGAAAAAGTGAGATTTATTCAAAAGATCAAAGAGTAGCCCTGTTTGAGAAAGAACATCAGGCCTGTGTCACAAGGACTGTCATAGATCAGGCTGGAAGAGCTAGGGTTTGGGGGGAACCTATGACTTCTAACCTTTTGGGAGCTGGGACACAGTATCCTTGTATGCCTGACTTTACAAAATTGTCATCCATCTCTAAATTGATGATGTATCTTATGTTCATTTTATTCTTAAAATGATCAAAACTAGTTCTCTTTTGTTTTTTTTTATTTTTTTATACAAATAGTTTATTGTCAAATTGGTTTCCATATAACACCCAGTGCTCATCCCCATCTCTTTTGAAAGATTCTAAAGAAAAAGTGGACTTAACAAAAGGGTCGTAATGTCCATGCTAACAGGCTGAGCTATTTGAATACATAAATTGTACTAGTTGCCTTTTTAAAAAACTTTTTGTAAGTTTAGTTATTTATTTTGAGAGAGACAGAATGAGTGAGGGAAGGGTAGAGAGAGAGGAAGACAGAGAATCCCAAGCAGGGTCTGGTGCTTCCCAGTGCATGCTTCAAACCCATGATGCTGTGACATCATGGCCTGAGCCAAAACCAAGAGTCAGATGCTTAACCAACTGAGCCACCCAAGTGCCCGAGTTGCTTTTTAACTATATCTTTTGTTTCACTCTCTGTTCTTTCATCTTTTCTTTAAAAGAGTTTTTTTTTAAGTGTTTGTTTATTTTGAGAGACAGAGAGAGTGCATATGGGAGAGGGCCAGAGAGAAAGAGAGAGAATCCCAAGCAGTCTCCATGCTTTCAACACAGACCCCAATGCCAGGCTTGATCTCATGACCGTAAGATCATGACTTGAGCTGAAATCAAGAGTTGGCCACTTAACCACCCAGGTGCCCCTTTTCATCTCTTCACTAAGGGCCAGACTTACTCCAGTCAATTGTCTGTGTCTCCTGATGGAGATTTTTTTGCACAGCGATGCTGTTTGTTGTTGGCTTTTTTAAAAAATAATGATCACTTTGGGAACTGATCAGATCACACTGTTTTTCTCCTTGTTCTTTGAATTTCACATAGAAGTCCCTTCCTAAGGACCAGATATTTAATTACCCATTTGGAAATGTCTTTTTGAGCTGTTTTCCTTATTCATTGACCTTTGGTTCTCATTATTTTTTCCTAAAATTAAAAGCAAAGGGAAGTTTATTTTCCATCATTATTTGCTCTCCTAGAATTTTCACTTGGACAAGTGAAAGGCAGTCGTGTTTTGGTTTCTTAACGATCTTCTGGATAGACTTACCTTATGGGATCTCGTGCTTCTGTCAGGAACAAGGTTCGTTACTAAAATAAGAGCAGACACAGCCTGGAAACTTCTTACAGCTGACATACCTTCTTCCTGATTCTTTATCGCACTACCAAAGACATACGTCTGAACAAGGGCCAACAGGCTGCCAGCACTGTTCCATAAGCCTCTGCCCATTTCACCCCCTCCTAATAACCCTGAGGTACACTGGGCAAAGTTTGTAATCCCTCCTTTACAGATGAAGAGGCCATGGATCAGAGTGAGTGATTGATCTGTGCAGGGTCATACAGCTGGTATGACCATGACCCAAACATTCTGTCTCCCCACTTCATCTAACTTCCGCATCTACAGCTGTTGGGCAAAGTTTGTAATCCCTCCTTTACAGATGAAGAGGCCATGGATCAGAGTGAGTGACTGATCTGTGCAGGGTCATACAGCTGGTATGACCATGACACAAACACTCTGTCTCCCCACTTCATCTAACTTCTGCATCTACAGCTGTTTCAGGGAAACCTCAAGAATGAACTTTACAAGATATTTCTCTTCCACCCAATCTAGTGACTAGCAGCTTGAGGGCTAGATTAGCCCAAGCATATGTGGGGACGTCTGCCGAGGAGGATTATGTGACCTCCACTGTGTGGGACCAGAGCAGAAATGAGGAGCACCGTAGTTGGGGTGACACTCGGGGGGGGGGTTCCAGACTAGACCTGAGGGCGTTCGGAGACTCATCCTAAGACTGTGTGAGGGCTGCTGGCATAAATCTTCCTGAGGTTGAGCAAGGAAATTCTCCTGTCTTACATTTAAGGTACAGGTTCTCTTTCACATTTCCTTAAGGGAAAAAGCAAAAGGAGAAAGGGGTAGGAGGGAACCCGGCTGGCTTAGTCCATGGAACTTGAGACTCTTGATTTTGGGGTTGTAGGTTTGAGTCCCACGATGAGTGTAGAGATTGCTTAAATATAAAATCCTTTTTAAAAGATATATTTTTGATGTGTATTTATTTTGTGAGAGAGAGAACGAGAATGAGTCGGGGAGGGGCAGAGAGAAAGGGTCAGAGGATCTGAAGTGGACTCTGCACTGTCAGCACAGAGCCCGACATGGCGCTCGAACTCACAAACTGTGAGATCATGACCTGGACCGAAGTCAGATGCTCAACTGACTGAGCTACCCAGGTGCCCCAAAATCCTTTTTTTTTTTTTTTTTTTAAAAGAAGGAATATCTTATTTTTTTAAAAGTTTATTTATTTATTTTGAGAGAGAGAGCCTGACCAGGGGAAGGGCAGAGAGAGAAGAGGAAGAGAGAGAGAATCTGAAGCAGGCTCTGCACTGACAGCACATACATTTGAGCTCACAAATCATGAGATCGTGACCTGTGCTGAAACCAAGAGTCTGATGCTTAACCGACTGAGCCACCTAGATGCCCCCAAAATGAAATCCTTAATAAAAAGGATGCGGTTTGAGGGAAGGAAGCCAAATATGGCAAATATTCTCCTAAACTGAGACTGAAACTGGCCTTTTTAAAAAAGAGTCAAGGATACCGCTCTCCCTGCTTCTCAGAAGCTATAAAGTCTCACTCATGGCAGCTCTGCCTTTTATTGTTATTTTTAAAGTTTTTAAAATTTATTTTGAGAGAGACAGGGAGAAAGAGAGAGAGTATGTACATGCAAGTGGAGGAGGGGCAGAGAGGGAGAGGGCTAGGCCTCACTGTAAGCACAGAGCCCATGCAGGGCTTGAACTCACGAACTGAGCCAGAAGCAAGAGTTGGGTAGTCAACCGACTGAGCCTCCCCAGGCACCCTGCCAGCTCTGCTTCTTGATGCATCAGCTCTGTCCTCCACTTTTCCGGTAACTTCCCGCTGACCTTAGCTTTAGTCTGGCCCCTTATGGTCTCCCCAGGCCCACGCCTACCTCCCAGCCTAACACCAGTCAATCCTGCTCACCGACTTGGTGTCCTTCGCAGATCACATTCTCCAGGAGATATGATTGACTGAGCTCCTTCTTTCCAGCAACCACGCCAATCAGAGGTTTCCCAGGAGCCAACTGACGTTCTGTTCTTGGGACAGAAAGTCAACCATAATTCATTCAGTTATATGTTGTGGAGTGGAGTGAGGGGACCCTTCAGAATAGAAAAGCCTATGGGCAAAGATTCCCTTAGAAGGAGATGTAGGTTGGCAAGAAATAATTAGCAACTCTAGTTCAGTCGCCCAAAGTAATCTCTTCCTCACCAGGTTTAGACAGTGTTGTGGGACATTCATTCAGTAACTGTTTGAGAGCCTTCTGTGTGCCTGGCACCGTGCTAGGCCATGGGAAAAATATTTCAGATTGTTGGTAAAGACAGTAGGGGAGAAGGGGGCCAAGGTGAAGACAGAGACAACTTCTGGATGACTTGGGCTTCTCTTCTTCCCCACACATAGAAAAAGAGAAATCATATACATAGTGGTTATGCTGCAACAGCATTAGTAAAATAGACTTTTATGGGGCTTTTGGGGGACCTTACTTATTACTTACATTTTTCTATGGGAAATTGTGTCTCACGGCTTGCATCAAAGAAGAAAAACATACTTCTTTTTGAAATATACTCCAAGACTATACTGGAGGACAATGAGAGAGATAGAGATGAAGAGTCTGATTGAGGAGGAGTTAGCATTTGGGGCCTATATTGCCCAGGGGTCCACGCATCAGTGGGCATCTTCTCGATTGATATCTATTCAGACCCAGTAGCTGTTCACGTGGGGCTTACAATAGCTTCTCATAAACTACACGTTTATGAATTACTGATGGAGCACAATCCATGTGTGATCTTGTGTGTGGAGTCAAGGCTATTTTGATCTATTGTCAATTAAATAAAGGGTCAGTGTACAGTGGAGGGACACTAAGAGCCTCAGAAAGGCCCATGCCACCGGGGCAACACAGTGGAAAATCCACCACGCCAGAGCCTATTGTGAACTAAGCTTTGTTTGTAAAAACACACGAGCCAAAAACTTTTAGTTTTTGAGGAAGTTCCCAAATAGATCAAATGTTGCTTTATCTTTTTGGGTAGTCCTTCATACCTAAACATATTTTTGCATTTACCAACTCATTTTTATTTTGGTACTTATGACCATCCTGAAATATAGGTACCATTTTATAAAGGAGGAAACCTTGGAAATGAAGTACTTACCAAGTTCTCAATGGTATCCCCCCACGGCACCCCCCACGGCACCTCCCACACCACTACCCTCCCTCTTCACCTCATCAAGATGACATAAAATTTGTAAAACTTTAGACCTAATCTATATTAAATTCATACTGATTTTTCCTGACAAATATTAAGTATAGACTTTACTTTCAGCATGATGTCTATAGGGGCGCTTGGGTGGCTCAGTTGACTGAGTGTCTGACTCTTGATTTTGGCTCAGGTCATGATCTCAGGGGCATCCAGCCCCATGTCAGGCTCTGTGGTTGTGAATCCTACTTTAGAAAAAAAAAGAATGCTATCAATGAAGAAGTCATAAAAAAGGTAGAATATTTTCCATAGGACATGATGAAAGTTTGTTAAAATATTCCCATTTTATTGTGTTTAGTCTAAGAGTGGAAGATTAATAATCAGCCTGAACTTGTTTTCAGTGATTATTAAATAACTTATCTTAAATTTCATTCAGCTTCTTCCAATTGTACCTCTTATTTATTCCTTTTATTTCCACTCTCTTAGGGGTTAGTGTATTGTAACAAAAAGAGGATGGGACCTAGATTTCCCCACATAGTCTCTTCCCTCTTTGTGTCACTAGCCATGCCCAAGTTTCTCCAGATTTAAAATGCCCCTCAGAGGCACCTGGCTGGCTCAGTTGGGTAAGTGTCCAACTCTTGATTTCAGCTCAGGTCATGATCTCACAGTTCATGGGACTGAGCCTCATGTCGGGCTCTGTGCTGATAGTGCTTGGGATCCTCTCTCTCCCTCTCTCTGCCCCTTCCGTGGTCTCTCTTAAAATAGGTAAATAAACTTTAAAAATAAATAAATAAAATGCCCCTGAACATTCATGTGAAGATGATATGACAAAGTGAATGTGATAGTTCTCAGGGTGACATCAGAAGGTTTAATGCTCGCTACCCCTCCTGAGTTCGTCTCGTGGAGCAAAGAGGCCCCATGGGGATGAAAGTCCCTCGTGAATTCACTTCATAAGACATTGTGTGTGTGTGTGTGTGTGTGTGTGTGTATGTGTGTGTTGGGGGGGATGCAAGTTTAGGAATTATTTCCTGATAAAAGAGCCACCATTTATTGGGCTCCGATTGTATAATCGTGGTTTTACATATAGACTCTATCTATCATCCTTCCAACCACCCAGATGTCTCGGATTTCCCTACATTACTTCTGAAGAAATTGAGTTTCTGAATCTCAAAGAAAGACATGTGGGTAAGTCTGGGAGCTGGGATGTGAATCCACCTCTTCCCCAGGGCCTGGGCTCCCTGAGTGACTGGTTAATTCTTCTTTATTTTACCAAAGTTAAATAAACGTACCAGTAGATAATACCTCTGGGTGACATGTATTATTAAAGAGAGGGATTTCATTACTGGAACATTTTCATCTATTCATTTCCTTTCTGAATGCTTTTATTCCACAGAGAACAGAAAATCTCTTTCCTAATGATCAGTTTAATCCATGTAACAGATTTCAGTAAGCATGACTCAATGGGTTTTTAATTAAGAGAGCATTACAACGTATTTTATTTTAAAAGATGGACCTGTGAACTGCCACCAGCAAAATTAAGTGCTGAGAGAATGCCAAGGAGGAGGCAGGCACCCACATTCGCTGAAAGCCAGCAATTTGACCTTAAGTGAGAACAGTTTGTCCTGCCCCAAATCCCAGTTCTGGTAGGTTCTAAGTAAAGCTCAGGGCGGAAAAATGTCTAAAAAGAAAACTATCTTCTTCGTGGCCTTTTGCCCTACTTAACAGTGGAAAAACATCAACTATGGAAAGTCAGGAGATGACCTATGTCAACGGCCCCTGAGCAAGCTGCTGGAAATTGTGTGCATTGAAGACTCTGTGGGGCTATGGTCCAGGTCCGGCGAGCTCCCTGACAGGCTCTCAATCTCCCAGGCGACTTTTCCACAAAATCTAGCTAGCCTGTGGTCAGGGAGGTCAGGATGATTTTACAGTTAGCCCCGGCAAGACTGAATAAAAAGGCAAATCTCCTAAAAACAAAGACAGATAAAGACCAAGAACACTGTGCAGCCCAAGTTAAATAGAACTGCTCTTTTTTTTTCTTTTTTCTTTTCTTTTTTTACAGCTTATATTATTGCAGCGTCTTGTGTTGATTTTGTATTCTTTCTGGAATCTCGCTTAGCTCTAGTTGCAGTAACAGTGACATTCGGGGGGGGGGGGTCCTGTGCCCCTCTTATTGTTAGAGCCCCTAGGGCTCTCTTCCTCCTTCTGCCCCAGAGCTAGGGGTGCTCCACTGCTCCTGCATGGATCCTGCCTCTCCCACAACATGCATAGTCCCCTGGAAGGCTCATCTGTGGCAGTCAGCCTTCAAAATGGCTCCTCAAGGGGTGCCTGGGTAGCTCAGAAGGTGAAGCATCTGACTCGTGATTTCTACTCAGGTCATGATCACGGTTCTTTGGATCAAGCCCGGCATCAGGCTTTGTGCTGAAAGCGTGGAGCTTGCTTCGGATTCCCTCTCTCTGCTCCTCCCCCGCTTGCATGCTCTCCCTCTCAAACTTAATAAATAAACATTTTTAAAAAATGAATCTTGAAGACCCCGCCTCCTGGTCTCCACAACCTTGTGTCTCCTCCCACATTGTACACAGGCTGATCTGGATGGCCAATAGCATTGGCAGAAATGGTGACATGTGACTTCTGATATTCGGTTACAAAAAACCGTGGCTTGGGGAGCCTGGGTGGCTCAGTCGGTTAGGCGGCCGACTTCGGCTCAGGTCATGATCTCGTGTTCCGTGGGTTCGAGCTCCGCATCGTGTTCTGTGCTGCCGGCTGGGAGCTTGGAGCCTGCTGCAGATTCTGTGATTCCCTCTCTCTCTGCCCCTCCCCCGCTCAAGCTCTGTCTCTCTCTGTCTCAAAAATAAAATAAACATTAAAAAAAAAAAAAAAAACCGTGGCTTTCTTCCTGGGCTTCTCAGGCTTTTCTCCCTTGCTCTGATCCCTCACCTGGTGGAAGCCATATTGTGAGAAGCCCCATGAAGATCTACCTGGTGAGGAACTGGGCCTCTTGCTGAGAGTAACATGGGTGAACTTAGAAGCGGACCCTGCATCAACCTCCCTTCCCCTCCCCCCCAACCCTTCCGTGTCAAGGATCACCCTGGGCCGTGGTCAGGTGGGCATAATTGACCCCTTAGGCATTGACCCAGGCTACGTGCATGCAGCCAGGGGCAAAATGGAAGATAGGAATGGGGGGGAGGGGAACAGGCAAAATAAATAAAAGTTACTATTGAAAGCCCATTACTTTTTTTAAGATGGAAAAACTTAATGTGTTTATATGCTAAAGGGAAAGAGCCAACGGAGCAGCAGTGTAAATATTAACGATAATCGGAGCCGACACTTATAAAGCATATCCATGCGCCAGGAGCCACACCAAGTACTTTAACAGGATTCCATTAGTAATGTTTCATAACGCATTTTTAAAGTAGGTACTGTTATTAGCATGATATTTTACAGATGAGAAAAGTGAGGCTTTGTCCAACATCGCTCCATGAGGGTGATTTCAGTAAAGGGAATTCTGCCCTGCCGAGCTTTGGAATGCAGATGCTGGGACCTTTCTTGGCATGGAAGCCAAGCTTCTGTTTCACAAGCACCTAGTATATGCCAGGTGCTTTATGCACCTTAACTTCAATGCTTATGTAGCTATATCACCCCTTTTAAAAAGTGAGAAAGCAGAGCTTCTGTGGCCACGGACTTGCTCAAAGTCTTCATCTTTTCTCTTTAAAGACTCTGTCATGTATTATGATGTGGGGCTCTGCAGCCTCAAGTCATTATTGGCCTTTGTTTCCAACACTTCTCACCGAGTGAGACGTCCCAGCTCCAGAAACCATGCTCCAGAGAGCAGTTAGAGGCCCCACCCTTCTAGAAAGGCTTGATTCTACTATCATGACTGGGACAGCACTGGCAATTCTACTGTTGCTTTTGACAGTGGAACTCTTAGTCCCACTTTTATTTTTATTTTTAAATTTTTTTGTTTATTCATTTTTTGAGAGAGAGAGACAGACAGAAGGTGAGTGGGGGAGGAGCAGAGAGAGAGGGAGACACAGAATCTGAAGCAGGCTCCAGGCTCCAAGCTGTCACAACAGAGCCTGACGCGGGGCTCAAACTCATAAACCAGGAGATCATGACCTGGCCGAAGTCAGAGGCCCAACCGACTGAGCCACCCAGGCACCCCTTAGTCGCACTTTTAATGATACAGCCACGGTACTGTTTACAATACACATTTCACTGAATAAAGCAACTGATGTTTTGTATTTCTTTTTTGAAAATTGCAATGAGCCGAGTATTTTGGTGTGATCATAAATGTTTTCTGAAGGTAATCAATCAGGAGTCAACCACTGAAAACATGTGAACAGAGGTCAGGAAATGTAATATAAATGCTTGATGAATGAGCAGCTTGGGGAGAGAGACAAAGTTCCCGAGGAGTAAGACAGCCAGCCTGTTAGGAATGTTGTATTTAACTGACCAGCAAATACCACCTGAGATGTTTGTGCTGGTTCCCATTTCCAAAGCACAGTGCCATCCTTTGCTGTCCACAACAGTTACATATCAGTTAAGAATGCTTTCATCTACTGGAAACCAGCTTCAATAGATGGAGTCTATTTTTCTCATTTAACAAGAGGTCCGGAGGTGGCATATTCTGGAACTGCTAGGGTGGCCCAACAGTGTGCCCAAGGATCCAGGCTCCTTTGACATTCCATTTCACCATTCTAACCATGTTGGCCTCTCAGAAAAGTCACTTACGGTTGCAAGACAGCTGCTCTAGTCACCACCTCTGTGTTCAAGTCTGGAATGAGGAGGAAGGGAAGGAAGGGGCACAAGGGACATCTTTGTTTTATGAGAAAAGTAAAAGCAATCCCAACAGACGTTTCATTGGGGTCACCTGGCTATCCTAGCTTCCAAAAGAAGGGGAAAGTGGGGCACCTGGGTGACTCAGTAGGTAGGGCATCCAGCTTTGGCTCAGGTCATGATCTCATGATTCATGGGTTTAAGCCCCACATTGGGCTCTCTGCTGTTGGCACAGAGCCCACATCCAATCCTCTGTCCCCCTACCTTTCTGCTCCTCCCCTGCTCATACTTGTTCTCTATCTCTCAAAAATAAACATTAAAACATTTTTTTTAATTAAAAGAAAAAAATAGTGGTGGGGCACCTGGGTGGCTTATTCAGTTAGGTGCTCAGCTTCGGCTCAGGTCATGATCTCACAGTCTATGGGTTTGAGCCTGTGTTGGATTCTGTGATGACAGCTCAGAGCCTGGAGCCTGCTTCAAATTCCATGTCTCCCTCTCTCTCTCTGCCCTTCCCTGCTCATGCTCTGTTTCTGTCTCTCTTTCTCTCTCTGTCTCAAAAATAAACATTAAAATTTTTTTTAAAAAAATAGTGGGAAAGCAATTATGTGGCTTTTCCAGCATCTCTATAGCAGATGTGAGCAATAGCAAAGTGCTTTGGCATGGAGGTCTGATTAGCCAACCAACAGTGGGCTACATAGTATCATTTCCATCTCCGGTTTACAGATGGGAAACTAATGTACATAATGGTGACTTGGTCACAAAGGGGCAGAGCTGGGGCACAAAACTCTATCAACTGATGCTAGCACTCGTGTTATTTCCACTGTACTACTCAGCCTCCAAATTCTTTTACAGGAAAGTATGTCATGAAGAGGACAATTCACAAAACTGTACAGTAATGGGGATATATTCTAAATGGATTGATTTTGCTTAATTAATTATTTAATTTAATGTTTTATTATTTATTTTTGAGAGAGAGAAACAGAGCATGAGGAGGGCTGGGGCAGGGAGAAAGAAGGAGAGAGAATTCCAAGCAGACTCTGTGCTGTCAGCACAGAGACCAATGTGGGACTCGAGCTCGCGAACTGTGAGAACATGACCTGAGCCAAAATCAAGAGTCAGACACTTAACCGACTGAGCCACCCAGATGCCCCAAAATGAGAACATTATTAAAACCATATAGACAATACTACCCTAAGCTTTATAAATAAGTTTATGCTAGAAGTAAATAGAGCAAAATACTCAATAGTGATTATTTTTAGGTGATGAGAATACACAATATTTTGTTTTTCATCATTGCATTAAATTTTTTTAATGTTTATTTATTTCTGAGAGAGAGAGAGAGAGAGAGAGAGAGAGAGCAGGGGAGGGGCAGAGAGAGGCAGGGAGACAGAATCCCAAGCAGGCTCCAGGTTCTGAACTGTCAGCATAGAGCCCAGTGTGGGACCTGAACTCATGAACTGTGAGATCATGACCTGAGCTGAAGTCAAATGCTTAACCAACTGAACCACTCAGGTACCCCTCATCTTTGCAATTTTTGCAATGTAAGTTAATTTTTAAAAATCAGGTTTGGGGCATCTGGCTGGCTCAGTCAGTAGAGCAGGTGACTCTTGATCTCAGGGTCATGAAATTAAGCCCCACATTGGGTATAGAACTAACATTAAAAAAAAATTAAAGTCAGGTTTACTGAAGTATAATTTACATACAGTTAAATTCACCCCTTTTATATGTTTGATACAGTTATATATCTGCCACTTGAATCAAAATACAGAATATTTACTTTGTACCACAAAATTTCCTTATGCCCTTTTGTGGTTAATCCCTTCCTCCTTCTTATTGGCCTTTGGCACTGATTTGATTCTGTCCCTACAGTTTTTCCTTTTTAAGAATGTTATATAGGGGCTCCTGGGTGGCTCAGTCGGTTAAGTGTCTGACTCTTGATTTTAGCTCAAGTCATGATCGCACAGTTTGTGACACAGAGTCCCACATTGTGGGGCTCTACAATGACAGTACAGAATCTGCTTGGGGTTCTCTCTCTGCTCGTCCCTCACTTGCATGCACACTAGCTCTCTCTCTCTCAAAACAAATTAATAAACTTAAAAAAAGACTTTCATATAAATGAAAATATATAAGAATTTCATATAACTGAAAACTTTTAGTTTCTGGCTTCTGTCAATTAGCATAAATACTTCTGAGATCGTTCATGTTGTTGCATAAATCAGTGGTTCATTCTTTTTATTACTGAGTAGTATTCTATAGTATGAATGGAGCATAATATGTTTGTCCTTTTACCAGTTGGTAGACACTCAGGTTATTTTAATTTAAAATTTTTATTTTAACATTTATTTAATTTTGAAGACAGAGAGCAGGGGGCAGGTGTGGGGCAGAGAGAGGGGATACTAAGGGGGCTCTGCCGCTGACAACAGGGAGCCAGATGTGTGGCTCAGACTCACAAACAATGAGATCATGACCAAAGTCAGACACTTAACCAACTCAGCCACCCAGACACTCCAGATGTTTTAAATTTTGGATGAATAGTAACATATTAGCATAATGGGGGTGCCATTAACAGGGTACTGGGAACTGAGGGCTTAAATAATAGAAATGTATCATCTGACAGCAAAAGAATGATAAGGGGTGGGGCGAAGCAATGGAAATATTCACTAACACACAGAAATGGAAAGGAAGCTTGAGTTTGTCTGCTGAAAAGTCTCCTGAGACATTGAAATGGTCTTGAAACTTGCACGTATTTGAGGGTTGAACTGATATTACCTAAGTGGTTCAGAAACCCCCAAAGTGAGAAATAATTTAGAAATCAATCCCTGACAATACTCATGGAATGCTTGGCAGAAATTATGTAAAACTGGAAAGCAACTTTTACAGGGTTGCCCCAGGAAAAATATATACCTACTAAAGATAACTTGCTAATGAAAATGTGTAAAACAAAGAAGAACCCATTAGGCCTACCACTGATGTCTGCTTAAGTTGTGGGTTGCACATGGATTATGATGAGAACAGAACCCCTGGAGTTGTGTGCTGTAGTGGCCCCCCAAACCATCTACCATCAGCAAGGACCAGCAGGGACTACCACGAGGGAATTAGAACCTAGGAACATAGGACAGGCTTTGTAAAAATAATTGAAAACTCAAAAGGAGGACTTGAAATCCTAAGAAATAGCAAGATGTTATGAATTTTTTAAAATGTTTATCATTTTTTTTGAGAGAGAGAGAGACAGAGCATGAGTGGGGGAGGGGATAAAAAGCAAGGAGACACAGAATCTGAAGCAAGCTCCAGGCTCTCAGCTGTCAGCACAAAGCCTGACGCAGGGTTCAAACTTACAAGCTATGAGATCATGACATGTGCTGTGTAGTTGGACGTTTAACTGACTGAGCCACCCAGGCACCCCAATTGCAGGACACTATATAAAGAAGAACACTTATTTGAAGAAAATTTGAAATATAGTTACCACTTCTTAAAATGACAAATATGGACAAACTAAAACCTCAAATATATAAGTTAAACAGAAATTAGTTATAGATGAATAGAAAGCTGACAAGCTGGAAGATCAATCAAAAGATATTCCAAGCTTGCACCATAGAAAAATAGAGATAGTAAATGTGATAAAAATTAAGGAGATCGGGTAGAGTTGACGTGTTCTTTTTAAATGGGGGTCCTTAGCAGATTTTTCTTGATAGAAAAGAAACCATTACAAAATGACAAGTTCTTTAGTGTTCTCCATTTTCATCTCTGCATTTTAGAAAAATCTTAAGAAAAGAGCGAGACCTAGGGATGTCAGGATGTAACACCCCAAAGGGTCTCATATTAGAGAATTAGAGTTAATAGCAAGATGTTTAAATGAAGAATATATAGTTGCAGGCCACCTAGATGGCTCAGTCAGTTAAGCATCCAACTCTTGGTTTCGGCTCAGTGGTGGGATGGAGCTCCATGTCTGGCTCTGTGTCAACAGCATGGAACCTACTTCGGATTCTCTCTCTCCTTCTCTCTATACCCCTTCCCCATGCATGCTCTCTCTCCCTCTCAAAATAAATAAAATTAAAATTATAAAAAAGAGAATATAGTTCTTGTGAAGGCAGATGTAATGACAGAAGCTCTAATTAGGCATTTAATATCCCAACTCTAAGTGGAAGAAGTTTAAAAAATTCCTTATAGGAGAATGGGAGAAATAATAGTTAAATGGTAATATTTAATGCTCGAGTTTCACCAAAGAAGTAAGCCTAACTCAAACCTTGGCAAATATATTTCTTTAAGTCTTACTCCAAACATTTATTTATATTTAGCCAAATGGTTATGGGGAAAATTAGATTCATATTTATTCTTTTTGTTCTTAAATCATCCTTATTAAATCACATCTGGAGCAAGTTTACAATTGGGGGACTGCCAAATACAAGGATCCAATATTTATTTGGGAATATCAAGTACAATCGCCAGCAGAATGCCAAGAAGAAAATCACCAGTCTCTTTAGAGCTGACTTGTACTTTCAATTAATACAGTACAACAAGTACCTGCTCCTGATTTCCTCTCAGAAATAATATAAACTACTGGTGAATGGACAAAGGCAAGAGATGCTGAGCCAGATAGATGATGAGGGCCCTTTAGCAAGAGACAATCTGTTTAAAATATAGGACCGGGCTGCTTTGGGAAGTCATCAAGCCACAGTGGCCTGCAACCAGTCTTGTAATAAAATAAGGAAGGGAGAAATAATTCCAAATGGTGAAAGTAGATTGGTAAATATTTTAGTGCATACTTCTGGGAAGGCTATTTTCTCTTCTCCTAACCTTCCCCCTTAAGTAGGGCATACTGTTCAAAATCCAAAACCCAATGGCCAAGTTTTTAGGATAAACAAGACTTTGTGGCTCTAGAAGTCCTTGAAAGCTGATTTAGTTTGGAAATCAGGGTGAAGGGAGAGGAGGAGGAGTGGTTAAATAAAAGGAATATGGATGTTACAAGAAATGATGAGGTTCAAAATGCCTGGATTTTGTTCCTGGCACTAGTACTTGTCCTGGCAACTTTAGGCACATATCATAAATAGGAAGCCAACTTGGCTAAGCCCAGAGCTGACTGTAGGACCGGGCTGCTTTGGAAAGACCTGAAGAAAGTTCAAGTGTGAAAGGCATCAACAAGTGGGAATCAAACTGCATGTATAGAGACAAGTTTTAGAAGACAGTGTAAATTTTTTGGGAAAGCAGGATCATATAATCTTTTGGGGAAAGATATAAGCTTTTTTAGAAAACCAGGGAAAAAACGAACACTACGTAAGATACAAAATAAGAAAAATGCTCCATTGAATAGATAGAAGAATATGAGGTTAAACACTAGAAATAAAAGAAAATGAAGAGAATGGTTGGCTCACACTTGTTTGAAATAGAGTATTTAAAACTTTTCTTTTAAATCCGCCTTTGCTATGCTGAAGGAGCCCCTCCACTGACAAAAAGTATGATGAGAAATGAGTTTTACCTTAATAGAATGTAAACAGGTTCAGTTTAGTGCTTACCAGCAAGATTGAAGTTCAAAGGGAAAAAGTTGCAAAACTACGATAGTTCTCCAATTTTCTTTTCTTTTTTTTTTTAAGTTTATTTTGAGAGAGAGAGAGAGAGCAAACAGGGAAGGGTAAGAGAGAGGGAGAGACAGAATCCCAAGCTGATAAGGCAGAGCCTGACACGGGGCTCTAAATCACGAACTGAGATCATGACCTGAGCTAAAATCAAGAGTCAGAGACTTAACGGACTGAATCACCCAGGTGCCCCCCTTTTTTTAGTCCAATTTTCTTATAAAAGAAGCCATTGTTCAGAACACCTGGCTGGGTCAGTCAGAAGAACATGCGACTCTTGGTTGCAGGGTCGTGTGTTTGAGTCCTACATTTAGTATAGAAGTTACTAAAAAAATAGAAGAGGAGAAGGAGGAGAAGGAGAAGGAAGAGAAGTAGAAGAAGAAAGAGAAAAGAAGCAGCCACCATTGTCTACTGAGCTAGTAACATTTTCTTCTTAAGAAAATTACATTTTAGACAATGCTAAAAAGGTGTCCTTTTTGGTCTTCACCTTATGGAATATAAAGAACTCTTACTTATTTTAAAAATACTTTGAAACAGTTATGGTGTTGCAGCAAGGTGTGGAAATTGATGATTTTTAGAAATTGTATAATTTGATTTAAAAATGTCAGTGGTCTCCTAAGTTTTTCTTAATGGTGCATGGTTTCCAAACCCTATAAAGGCTTAACTGATCTCAGGGTTTATCAACCTCAGCACTCTTGGCATGGTGACCCTGGTAACTCTGAAGCAGGGGGGCTGGCTTGGTATTTAAAACATTTAGCAGCATCCCTGACCTTTCCCAACTAGATACCAGCAGCAAGCTATGACAATCAAAAATGTGTCCAGATATTGACAGATGTTTTGAGGGAGGTCACCCAAATTGCTCCCAGCTGGGAGGCACTGGTTAGTTTAATTGTGTTAAGATAACCACTTAAGATTCACCTTCTAATTAAAATAGAAATAAGGTAAGCTTATTTGCTCAGTTGATGTCTGATATGGGAAGTAAAGGCACAAAGAAATGTAGATATTAAATTTCCTTATAATCTGCAGCCCATTGACAAATACTTGTGGTCAGCAGAGTAGGACATTTGTCCAGGAACTCCCAATCTTAATGTTTTGCCAGAGGGAAAAACAACCTTAGCCTGACAATAGCAAGGCCTCCAGAATCCAGGGAGTCTCCTTTAGCAATATGAAAATCTCACTGGAAACTTCCCCTGGACTTTACCTCCCCCGACTCCTCACAACCCCAAGACAGCTATTTCTGCCCAAGAATCCCGTCCCCATGCTTTAATTAAACCACATTTTTGCACCAAAGATGACTCAAGAATTCTTTCTTGACTGTCGTCTCTGAGCCCCAACATTTCCATGTCAATATCCTCAATAATAGAGTTTGACAAACTAACTGGTGTTAAGATGATGCATATAAAGCACCTGGGCTAGGGCACCTGGGAGGGCACAGTCAGTTAAGCACCTGACTTTGATTTCATCTCAGGTCATGATCTCAAGGTTCATGAGTTTCAGCCCCGAGTAGGGCTCTGTGCTAATAGCATGGAGCCTGCTTGGGATTCTCCTCCTCTCTCTCTCTCTCTCTCTCAAAATAAATAAACTTAAAAAAATAATAATAAAGCACCTGGGCTGGGCCTGGCTCTGCTTTGGTACTTAAACATATTAGTGATGATGATGGCTCCAAAGAAGAAGCGAGGGAAGGAGGGTGGGGAGAAGGAGGAAGGAGGGGGGAGGGGAGAGAGAAGATGGTGAAGAAAGGACATGGTATGCTTTCCATGCTTGGAAATGGGCCGAATCAGCTGCACTCAGCTCTCACAGTGCACTGGCTCAGAGCCTGTGAATAGGAAAGGAAGTAAGAAAGGACACGATCGGGTGAGAGGCAAAAGATTTGATGAGGTGTTTTTTTTTTTTTTTTTAATCAAAATAGTGGCTTTTCTTGTTACAATTATCTCTAAGGCTTAATTCCTTTACATGGGGCTTTTTATGGTCCCAATTCCTACTAACTTGTTCCTATGAGAAAATGCATATCCATCAGACAAGCAGGATTTATTTCCAGGACAGATGAGAGAAGGTAGATGTTATGCTAATCACTGATAAAGTAAACCTTTAACTTTTTCATATTACATTTAGATTTCTCAGAATCCACACCTATTCTGCATTCAGATTTTTTTAAATTTACTGGATAGAAGGCACTGAATAAATGCTAATTGTGTGCACCTTTTTTTTTTTTAATTTTTTTTTAATGTTTTATCTATTTCTAGGAGAGAGAGAGAGAGACAGCGTGAGCAGGGGAGGGTCAGAGAGAGAGGGAGTCACAGACTGAAACAGGCTTCAGGCTCTGAGCTGGCAGTCAGCACAGAGCCTGATGCGGGGCTCGAACCCACGAACTGCGAGATCATGACCTAAGCGAAAGTCGGACGCTTAACCGACTAAGCCACCCAGGTGCCCTGTGTGCACCTTTTTTTAACTGCAGTGACTAGTAGCAAGGATCGTCTGAGGCCAATAGGAGACTCAGAATACATAAGCAGGTGAGTTGGGCTCATTAGGTAAGTGAGTCTGGAATAACTTGAGTTATCTTCAATTGCGAGACCAGGTCTTCCCCGAGACCCATGGCTCTTTCTGCCACAGCTTCTCTTCATGAGCTTGGGTGTTTATAGCTCAATGCAGAGAAACCCATAGCTCCTGAGAGATGGCAGATAGCAAGTTTCCTCCTCACCTCCTCGTTCTTCTTCTCTCTTTTCCTCTGAAGGCACCAGAGTTCAAGAGGTTACTGTAGAGCTGCACATGGACCAGTCTTCTGCACTGAAGTACAGCTATTCACAATGCTCTTATTTATTTGTTTGCTTGCTTATTATTTTTTTATTTTGAAAGAGAGAGCACTTGTGAGTGGGAGAGAGGGGCAGAAGGAAGACAGAGAGAGAGAGAGAGAGAGAGAGAGAGAGAGAATCTTAAGCAGGCTCCATGCTCAGTGTGGACCCCAATGCCAGGCTTGATGCCACGACCTTGGGATTATGACCTGAGCTAAAATCAAGAGTCGGATGCTCAACTGACTGAGCCACCCAGGCGTGCCCAGAACATTCTAATAGAGGTGATTTAATGTTGGCTTTGCACCAATCCCAGAGAGCAAGAGGGACCCTCGGGTGGCAATAGGTAGGATCTTGCTCTCTGGGCCACACTGATACCAGACCATGGGTAGATGTGAGTATAACTGCTTATTTGAAATTACTGACATACTTCCTTCTCTCTGGCAAATGGCCACTAGAGTTGAAAACTATCCTTCAAATAACTACCCAGGGTTCCAACCATTTCCAGTCTGGACTGGGACATGAGCAACCTTTTTTATTTGATCTGTGATCTTCTCTAGGACTTTTTCCTCATCCTTTCTCTGTAGGCAATAGTTGCTCAGGTTAAAATTTTTACAAACACCTCTCTCAGAAGCAAGCTTGTAATCTAAAGCCAAGCAATGTTGATAGATGGCATTGTACATTTTGGTTTCTTGCTTGGTTAGTAAGTTAAGAGCTCTGGCAGTTTCATTGGTTATAATTTTTACAACTGCTTGTAGTCTGATTATGCGGTTTAGCACATAAATGGGAGTGTAGTAGCTCCAATACCCATCCTCTGTCTAGGTGGCAGGACCATAATATTGGATTATACACTCGGAAGGCCATTTATTATCTTTTTAATTGTTAATTTGTAAGGCATGCTGCTTTTTTGAGTCTCCCTGTCCCCATATATTGGACTCCCTCTGGCAAATAGGAGCAGTAAGCAAGATGGATGGATGTTTTCCAGCACATAGGACCATGACCAGACTGAGGGGAGTACTATATAGGCTGTCCTTCCACATCCTTAGTACAGTCCACCTGGGACCTGCCATTTGATGGCTGTGTTGACATTGTCTCAGGCCTCTCGGAGATGAGAGAAGTTAGACAAGGGGTGAGGCTCTGGCTCCAGATGATCTGTAGTCCCCCACCATTGGGTTTTCTGGGCAGTTGAGTTATAAAATCTTTGGCCTAGGCATGTTAAGTTTTTAACAGAGACAATCGTGAACTTCTTCCCTGTTAGGCAAGACAGTTTTTCCCAATAATTGAGCTTCTGAGAAGCCAAACCCTGGTAGTAGGAGTAGGGTATTTTCTTTTACTATCAGGTTTGTGGGGATCTAATTTTCTAGTCTCTTACCATTGTTTCCCCATGTTTGTACCAATGATGTATGCTATCCATAAAGGGAAGATGAGCGTTAACACTAACCTCTCACCAGATATCCAACCAGGTGGCCTCGGCCAATCCTATGGCAAAGAGTAGAGCAAGAATCACAATAATAGTGAGAAACAAGGTGTGACAGTGCATCATAGTAAAGAAAAATATAAAAATAAGGGCAGTCTTTTGTTTCACCAGACTGTCGATTCCTCAAGCTTCTGCCGTGTGTAGACCAGTCAGCTTCCAGAATGACTCAAGCAGGGTTGCAGTCTCCTGGAGCCTCTGAAGTTGCAGATTACTGCTTCCATATGGTCATCCTGCACGGCATTGATGGATCAGGAAAGCACTCCCAGTTTGGAGATGCCGGCTTCACTCCGCTGTAGTGAGTCCAGAGACCCACTTCAGCTACCTTTCCTGCAATAGGGGTGGACAAAATGACAGTAAATGGGCCCCTCCAGAAGGGTTTTAGGGCTTGGACATTTCACTCCTTTCTCCATATTGCATCTCCTGGTTTAAAGGGATAAGCATCTGTGGTCAGATTTACAGGTAATCGTTCTCTGACCCAGTGGTGAAATGTGGTTAGGGTAAAGCCAAGGGCCCACATCTGTTGTTTTAGGGGTAGATTGTCTATCTCATTAGGTTCCCCCTTATGGCCCTGATATGGGGGGAGGGCACCCATGAAGGATTTTATAAAGGAGAACCCCATCTGCTTCTTTAGCCTCCCATCTGCAGCTGCAGTCTGCCTCTTTAAATGTTCCTTAATCGCTCCCTGCCTGATGTTACCCCTTTCCCTATTTATTTCTCCCCTGGAATAGGGCCTGTGACTGCTGTTGGGGAGCAGGGACGATGAGCAATGACCGTTCTGTCTTCTTCAAGCTGAGAAGGGACGGTGTAGGGGCACTGCAGTTAGAGTCTACCCAGGGGTCGGTCCAGTGGCCCTCAGTATGGTTTTACAGGAAGGCTGGCAGGCATGAGGCAGCATAAACATTAGCAGACACAAAGAGAAAAACACAAAGTAAAGATTATATTGACCAACACGGTGGCATCTTCAGATAATGTCTACAGTTTCCAAACCTGTCAAATAATCTAGGAGAGACCATAACTTTATATAAGGCATATATCAGGGAATTTCTCATAACCAAGGTGCTGGAGAAGCAGGAGCACTAAGTGATCAATGGTGGCTCTTATTTCCAAGAGCTTGGCCCTAACTTAATAAAAAAAATTTTTTAAGCATCTAATGTTTGTGAGGTGTTATTTAGAGTTTTGTTGAATATAAGCAGACAGTATGCTTTATTTTGATGTGTAAAAATTTTTCAAGAGCGAGGAGTTCTACTAGAGAAAGAGTCCAGGCAGCCATTTACTATTATTAATTTGTAAATTTTTAGATAAACCAAATATGGTGTTATTTCATAAAGCAGAATTTTTATTAGTTTTTGTGCCCCTTCTGTCTTGTGGGGTAAGGCCTTTACCCAATTAGTAAAAGTATTAACCCTTACAAAAAGATGTTGGCTTTTTTTTTTTTTTTTTACCTTGGCATATGAGTGAAACCTAATTGTTAGTCTTTCCTGGATAGCCCCCAGTTCTTTGATTGTCTGGGAGAGCAAGTTTGTGGCTGAATTCTTCACAGCCTGATACTACTTGCAGAACTGCCCTTGACAATTTTTTTTAAAGTAAACATCCTTTGGGCCATTTGATAAGTTTTGTCCCTCCCTAAATGAAAGGCCTGATGCTGTGTTTTAATCATCTTTTAGCTCTGTGAGCTCGGTAATAGTAATTGCCCTTCTCTGTTTTTAACCATTCCAAGGGCTGGAGACAGTGTCTAGAAGTCAGACCCCAGTTTATTTATTGATTTAATTTTGAGGAGGGGTAAGTGGGATTGAGTCTCCTTTGATAACTGATAAAGCAGCAAACTACTTTCCTGAACCCTGGCATCTATAGCCAGTAATACCCAGTAATTTTCAAAAACTCACATAATTGTTTATCTGTCCTGAGTTAGGAGCACCATAGTCTCTAATTTAGTTACAATGTATGTCCCTTTCTAGCAAGGGAGTAAGGCTCTCTGGCATTATCAGGAAAGACTGAGAAAAAAATTTAGGTTTCCCCATATACACCTCAGGGGCCGAGAGAAAAATTTAGTTAGAAGTTTTCCAGAGATGCCTTTAATCATCATGCTGCGTTTGGATGGTTGGCCTGGAGTAGAAAGGAGGACAGAAAAGGGAGCTCTGGTGTTAAGAAGGAAATCAACCAGTTTTCTTTTTATATTTAGAGTTACTCGAGGTTCTGGGTTTCTGCTAGATAGTTGGTTTAGGGGAGCCACTGTGAAGAGCCTCAGGCCCCAGTTAGTCCCTCCCAGGGACATTGGTTATCTGAGCCCTCACAGAAAGAGGTCCCCAAGGGCATTCAGGTCTCCAGTGATTGCTCTGCTTGGTTTTCATTTTGGTTGTCCCCTCTGAGGACGTTCTCATTTTAGTGCTCTGAATGGCCATATAAATGCCAGGACCTCGGGAAGTCTGGTCTGACATAGTAAAGCCACAACTAAGGCCTAATTTTTTGTTTTAAGTTTCCTTTTCTGTTTTGTTTGTAATATACCGAACCAGCAGCTCGAAAGAGCTCCTCCAGGGGCCCTTCAAGGCCAACAGCCATTTTTTTTTGCACGTTCTCTGAATCTAGGGCTGATGGAGTGACAAATTTGTCTTTTAAAATTATCTCATCCTTAGGGGTGTCAGGGGGATAGCCATATATTTAATGAAAGCCTCCCCCAAACTCTTCTGGAAGGCCATCAGGTTTTCATTTTATGCTTGTAAAATAGTGGCTAATTTAGCATGATTTAAGGGTCAAATCTTAGATTTCTTTAATTTTTTTTCCCTCCAAAACAGCTGTCTCATTAAGAGTCTGATTTAACAAAAGCATTGTATCTTTCTAGGCCAACTCAAAAACATATGTAATATTCTGAAAAGCCTTTATATATTTATCCAATTAGAAAATTTACCTAAATCTCCTTTTATCTGTCTTAAACCTTGTAATGTAAAGATTTTTTTTGTTTGTTTGTTTTTTGTTTGTTTTGTTTTAACCTCTCCGTTCCACCTGTAGGACCCTGGGGGTATGGACTGTGACCAAGCAAGAGTTTCTTGGTTGTCTTAGGATGCACTAATTTTATTTTGGCCCAACAGAAACTTACATATTGATCGTTGGCCATTGAGAAAGGGGGCTTAAGGGGCAAAGTTAAGGTATTTTCCCTGCCTTTTTCAACAATGCCCACATAAATATGTTTCAGGCATATGGATATCCATTTGTGGCATACCATGGGCTAAGCTTAGTAAAATGGCTCCCATGTATCTTAGTAAAAGCCCTTCATCTATCATCCATCCCTCACATGGCAGAGGCATCCATTCCTCTGCTAAACAGGAACAGCACAAATGTGGAGGATTTGGAGGCTGGCACTAAGGGTATTGCCATCATATCCCCAGTCTTTGGATCAAAGGAGGAGGAATTTTAATCTTAACCCTGTATACTTTTAAAATCCATTTATTTTAACCTTAGTCTGTCCTGACCACACATAAAATTTCTTTTTAAAGATTATCCTTCACGAACCTTCTACTTTTCTTTTGCATTTAGATTTTGTCCCAAGCCATTTTTCTCCAAATAACCAGTCTCACTTAGGATAAAAATCACTTTCTTTTACCTTTAACAAAAATATATTTCCATCTCTTATATCTTTCTTACATCCTTTCTTACATCCACTTTCCTACATCCAGAGTTGCTTTTCTTATTTCTATCAGTCTTAAGTACACTTAGCAGAATTTTAACTCCTAGAAACCTTAGTCTCCAGTGAAAACTAAGTAGTAACCAATTGTGAACTCTGTTATATCAGATTTTTTTTAGATGGCAAACTTATGAATCTATTAAACACAAAGCATGTTTTTCAACAGTTCCAAATATCCTTAGTTTTTTTTGCAACAAGTCAAAAGCACAGACCTATATCTAGTAATTAGTGCTTTAGCTTCTTATCTTGTTAGATAGCCAGTGAATTTAATCTCAATTTATAGTGCAAACAGAAAGTTTTGGGTTACCAAGGACTTTGAAAGATATCTTAACCATTACCCATGAAAACTATGAGACAGACAAAATTAGCCATCACTTTAAGTCATCCTTTTGTTAAATTGGAACAGAGATAACATGAGCTTATTTGACCTTCAGCAACTCTAGGTAGAATAAAAGTTTGTTTCTGTTTTTCTTTTTAATGTTGATAAACATTGTCTATCTCAAACCAACCAACTTAAATTAGCTTAAACCCTGAATACTTCTTGGGTCCACATAAGACAATTTGTTCCCCGTGGTTAATTTTTACCTGGAACATTGGTGGGGAAATCTGGTGTTGGTGGTCTTCAGTCCTGCACATCTAGGGTGGGAGGAGGAGCTGTTGGTGCCTGAGGCCTTGAGGAGCCAGTTATGCAGGCCACACCCCAGGGGGTGCAGAAAAGGAGGGGGGCAAGAAAGGGAAGGCAGAAGAGGAGAGGTGCCAGCAGAAGGCAGAGGAAGAGAATTCCTAGTTTTAAATCTTGTCATCTCAGATAGAGGAGCAGACTTCAGGTTTCTCTTGTTTTGTTTTGTTTTCCACCAGTGGAATTAGGCAGTCCATGTCAGTCTGGAGAAGACAGGGTATTTCCCTGAAACAAAGCAGTTTTGGTAGGTGCTTGGGATTATTCCTTAAAGTCATCCCATTTCTGAGGGAGAATAACCAGAGACAGTTAGCTCTAATTATCATAGTCATTGACTAGGAAATGAAGGAGAGACAAATCCCCATAGAGAGTCACACAGTGACTCCAACCTGCTGCGCCTTAGAGCTGCAGCTTCATAAGCTGATTCCTGGGCCTCACTGGTTCCGTTAGCGCACATGGGGTCCTTGCCCAGCTCGTTGGGAGGATCTGTCTCCTGCACATCAAGAGGTCCTGAGGTCAGGTGTGCCACCGCTTCCGGTGCCCTGAGCTTCATATCCCTGTGCAAAGGAGGTGGAAATGCACTGTCTCTGAATCCCTGACTCAAGCCCCCAAGTGATGTAGCAGGATTCTCACACAGAGGGTCGTGACACTAAGGCTTTTCTTTCCAGGAAGCACATTCAACCAACATTGATACATTGCCATGATTAACTGTAGATCAGTTCTTGCTATTCAGATATATTTTCCCTTATCTCATTCTTATCTCTTCCCTCTGATGGACTGGACACTCTGGGCATTGGTTTACTTAAACAGTCACATTTAATCCATTCCCTTGATGCATATTCTACACCTCCATCGTTACCTTCCTTTCTCTCTCTCTGGAATAATCAGACTATATAGTTTCTTTGGGTAACATTATCTTCGTTTCCTTCTCCTCATCTCTTACCATCTTCTCCTCTTTCTCTTTCTGAATTAAGCCTTTTAGTCTCTCTGCCTGGTCAATGTTCAGTTTCGCTTTCTCCTCACCCCTGTAATTTCTCTCTTTATATATGCTCTTACATCAGCACTGCCTCCACCCTGCTCTTTATTTGTAGCTGGGATTTCTGGTTTTATGCTTTTAGACTGTCCTTTGTCTTTTGTTGTTTTTGTATGTTTTTTCCCTTTCAGTTTGCTTGTTTGTTTGATTGTCTGTGTATTTGCATGCTTTTGTTCCCTGTGTGTTTGTCTGTCTGTTTTCCTTTTCAGGGATACCTCAAGAAACAAGCCAAAGTACTCATGATGGAGAGTCCCAAATACCACTACGAGTAGGGAAATAAAATAACCAAAGGCACAACAAGAAGGACTAAGGGACGCTGTTAAAAGAATACTTCTTGAATGAGCAGGCTGTGGACAGTCTGCCTCTTTTCATATAGTAGAACTCACAGGTGGAGAGAGCATAACAAGCTTTTAAAACTTATAAGAGACAGAAAGCTAGCCAAAATAACAAAACAGAAAACTCTCTTCTAAAGAAATTCCAGGGAGAAATGACAGCTAAAGAATTGCTCAAAACAGATACAAGCAACATAACTGACCAAGAATTTAGAACAATAGTCATAAAATTAATCTCTGGCCTTGAAAAAGTCATGGAAGACACCAGAGAAGCTATTGCTACAAAGATTATAGGACCTTAAATAAATTGTGATGAATTAAAAATGCTATACGTGAGGTGCATAATAAAATGGAGGCTGCGACTGCAAGGACTGAAGAAGCAGAGAGGAGAATAGGTGAATTAGAAGACACAATTATGGAAAAAGAGAAAGCTGAGAAAAAGAGGTAAATTGATCCAGGAGCATGAAAGGAGAATTCGAGAACTGAGTGATGCAATCAAATGGAACAATATCCGTATCATAGGAATTCCAGAAAAAGATGAGAAAGAAAAAGGAGCTGAAAGCATACTTGAACAAATTATAGCTGAGAATTTCCCCAATCTGGGGAAAGAAACAGACATTTAAATTCAAGAGGCACAGAGAACTCCCCTCAGATGTAACTTGAATTGATCTTCTGCATGACATATCATCGTGAAACTGACAAATATAAGAACAAAGAGAATTCTGAAAGCAGTTAGGGATAAAAATGCCCTAACATACAAAGGGAGACCTATCACAGTATTGCAGACCTATCTACTAAAACTTGGCAGGCCACAAAGGAATGGTAGGAAATCTTCAATGTGATGAACAGAAAAAATATGCAGCCAAGAATTCTCTATCCAGGGGCGTCTGGGTGGCTCAGTCGGTTAAGCATCCGACTTCGGCTCAGGTCATGAACTCATGGTTCGTGGGTTCGAGCCCCGTGTCCAGTTCTGTGCCAAGAGCTGGCTTAGAGCCTAGAGCCTGTTTCAGATTCTGTTTCCCTCTTTCTGACCCTCCCCTGCTCATGCTGTCTTTCTCTCACATTTTCTAAAACATTTTCTTTCTCTCACACATCTAAAACATTAAAAAAATTTAAAAAATATAATTTTTAATTTCTTCTCTAATTGCCTGATTGGCCCATTCATTCTTTAGTAGGGTGTTATTTAACCCCCATGTTTTGGGAGGTTTTCCAGACTTTTGCCCATGATTGATTTCAAGTTTCATAGCATTGTGATCTGAAAGTGTGTACGGTATGACCTCAATTCTTTTATATTTATTGAGGGCTGTTTTGTGACCCAGTATGTTATCTGTCTTGGAAAATGTACCATGTGCACTTGAGAAGAAAGTGAATTCCATAGCTTCGGGATGTAGAGTTCTAAATATATCAGTCAAATCCATTGGGTCCAATATATCATTCAGGTCCATTGTTTCTTTACTGATCCTCTGTCTAGATGATCTGTCCATTATTGTAAGTGGAGTATTAAAGTCTCCTGCAATTAGCACATTCTGATCAATAAGACTGATTATTATGTTTGTGATTGTTTTATATATTTGGGTACTCCCATAGTCAGTGCATAGACATTTATAATTGTTATCTTTTCCTGATGGATGGACCCTGTAATTATTATGTAGTGCCCTTCTTCATCTCTTGTTACAGCCTTTAATTTAAAGTCTAGTTCGTCTGATATAAGTATGGCTACTCCAGCTTTCTTTTGACTTCCAGTAGCATGATAGATAGTCCTCCATCCCCTCACTTTCAATCTGAAAGTGTCCTCAGGTCTAAAACGAGTCTCTTGTGGACAGCAAATAGATGAATCTTCTTTTTTAATCCATTCTGATACCCTATATCTTTTGATTGGAGTATTTAGTCCGTTTACATTCAATGTTATTATTGAAAGATATGGGTTTAGAGTGTTATCTATAGGTTTCATGCTTGTAGTGATGTCTGTGGTACTTTGTGGTTCTTGCAACATTTTACTCACAGAGGCCCCCTTAGGATCTCTTGTAGGGCTGGTTTAGTGGTGATGAATTCCTTCAATTTTTGTTTGTTTGGGAAAACCTTTATCTCCCCTATTCTGAATGACAGGCTTGCTGGATAAAGGATTCTTGTCTGCATATGTCTCCTCTTCCACTGAAGAATTCCTGGCATTCCTTTCTGACCTGCCAAATTTCAGTAGATAGATCTTCTACTACTCTTATGTGTCTACCTTTCTATGTTATGTCCTGTTTATCCCTAGCTGCTTTCAGAACTCTCTCTTTATCCTTGTATTTTACCAGTTTCACTATGATATGTCGTGCAGAAGATTGCTTCAAATTTTGTCTGAGGGGAGTTCTCTGTGCCTCTTGGATTTCAATGTGTTCCTTCTCCAGATTGGGGAAGTTCTCAGCTATAATTTGTTCAAGTACACCTTCAGTCCCTCTCTCTCTCTTCTTCTTATGGAATTCCTATGATATGGAGCTTGTTCCATTTGATTGCATCACTTAGTTCTGTAATTCTCCCCTTGTGATCCTGGATTTTAAATCTCTTTTTCTCAGCTTCCTCTTATTCCATAATTGTGTCTTCAAATCCACCTATTCTTCCCCTCTGCCTCTCCAATCCATGCTGTGGCTGCCTCCTTTTTATTTTGCATCTCATTTATTGTATTTTTTAATTCATCATGCCTATTTTTAAGATCCTTGGCTTCTGCAGCAATGGAGTCTCTGCTGTCTTCTATGCTTTTTTCAAGCCCAGCGATTAATTTTATGACTATTATTCTAAATTCTTGTTCAGTTATGTTGCTTGTATCTGTTTTGACTAGTTCTTTAGCTGTCACTTCTTCCTGGAATTCCTTTTGAGGAGAATTCTTCTGTTTCATCATTTTGGCTAGCTTTCTGTCCCTTGTAAGTTTTAAAGCTTGTTATGTGTTCTGCACCTGTGAGTGCTGCTGTATTAAAGGAGGCTCATACACTCTCCAGGGTCGGGCTGTTTGGGAGGTGTTTTTTTGGAGAGTGTTACTTGCTCTCCGTTGTTGTGACTTTGGCTATTTTATTTCCCTACTCGTAGTGTTGTTTTGGGCCCTCCACCAGGTGAGCTTTGATTTCTTTCCCTGAAAAGGAAAGCAAACAAACAGGAAAAAAACCACACAAACCCTCAAACAGCAAACAAACAAACAAAACCAAAAAGAATCCAAAAGCAAAAAACCAGAAACACCAGCTACAGATAAAGAACAGGGTGGAGGCAGTGCTGATGGAAGAGCATATACAAAGAGAGCAATGACAGAGGCGGAGAAAAAGTAAATATTGACTAGGCAGAGACTAAAAGCCTTAGTCCAGACAGAGAGAAAAGAAAATAAGGAGGTGGGGAAAATGAAACGAAGATAAAGTTACCCAGACAGAGAAACTATATGGCTTGATTATTCCAGAAAGAGGAAGTAAAGAAGGTGGTGCAGAACATGTATCAAGAGAATGGATTAAATATGTCTGTTTAAACAAACCAATAACCAGAGTAACCAGCCTAGAGGAGGGAAGAGACAAGAAGGAGAAAGGGGAGAATATATCTAAATAACAAGAATTGTCCTAGAATTAATCCAGGCAATGGTGCAGGGCTGGTTTGGAGCAGGGGGCCCTCTGGTTCCACAGCATCTATCCTGTTGGAGTAGATACACAGTTACCCAGTGTGGAGGGGCGTGGTTTGTTGTAGGCGGGTCCCACCTCCACTGTGGGCCCCTCTGACTCATCCCTGGCGCCCCGCTTTGGTGGGTGTGGGGAGAAAAATCGTGAACCCCCCAGTCCCTTCCTCATGGACAGGGTGTCCCAAATCACTCCTTGGAGCCGCCCTCACTGTGCCATGAGTGCAGACAAGGCTTTCTGTCTCCCTTCACCCATTCCCATGCCCTGGTGCTTGGTTGGGATTGAAACTCCTGCTCCCTGCTCCTGAGTATTGGGGAAGTGCCTCTCCATGCCTCCCGATGGGTAGTCCTGGCTGGTTTTGTCCTGTGCCGCAGCACTTCAGGGGAGGGGACCAGGTTCTCCTGCTACGGACTGCACCCTTCACCTGCCACCAAGCATGGAGGTGGCTCCCCTCCTCCCCAGGTGCACAAACAGGACAGCTGGCCCCAGTCCGAAGAAAGCCCTACAGTTAGAGATGGGATCCCTCTCTGTCCTGGTAGGAGGTTTTTTTCTCTTGTCCAGATACAGTCCTATGCTTCTCCACCCACTCTATTTCTTTTGTCTCTCTGCAGAAGGGGATTCTTCCCCTCCATGCCTATGCAGCCCATTTTATCTCTCCCGGTTGGCAGTCACCCACCTGTGGCCCATTTTCTGGTTTCTCCCTGGTAGACTCAGTCTCTTTTCCTCCCAGACTCTTGGGGTTCAAAGTCCTTTGGCTTCAGCCCTTCTTTGAGAGACGTGGGAAGTATGGATCCCCCTACTTCTCTGACTCCTCTAATCAGTGGGCTTATTTCTCACGTGACATGTGCAATCACCCTATGTGCTCTTAGAAGGGTACTACACTTGGTTAAAAGCTCTGTCACTGTCTTGAAATCCTTACTAATTATCTTTGAATTAAAATTTTTTTTAAATGTTTTAATTTCTGAGAGAGAGAGAGAGAGAGCAGGAGAGGGTCAGAGAGAGAGGGAGACACAGAATCCAAAACAGTCTCCAGGCTCTGAGCTAGCTGTCAGCACAGACCGTCGCGGGGCTTGAACCCACGAACTGCAAGATCATGACCTGAGCTGAAGTCGGACGCTTAACCGACTGAGCCACCTAGGAGGCCCAGGCATCCTTAGTAATTATCTTTGAACTTGTATTTGTATGTAAAGCCCCCCTTGGACTTCACTTACAAACACAAGTTCAAAGACCTTTGAATGTGTGGGCATGCTCGCATCCTGCAGCTTGCCACATATTTGCATACAATATAGCATTCATGACTGCTACTGCTACCTGGCTTCCACAGCATACTTGCACTTGCTTTGAGTCTCCCTGAACTCCCATTGATGGGGTTTTGGAGTGTGGGGGTCCAGAGCTGATGGCCAAGAAAGAATTCTTGAGATGTCTTTGGTGGAAATAGGTGATTTTATTAAAGCATGGGGACGGGACCTGTGAGTAAAAAGAGCTGTACTGGGGTTGTGAAGAGTGACTGGTTTATACTATGGAGTTGGGGGAGGTAAAGGCAAAGGGGAGGCCTCTGGAAGGACTTTCACATGCTAAAGAGGACTCCTAAGATACTGGGGGCATAGCTACTGTCAAGCTAAGGTTGTTTTTTCTCTAGTAAGGCATTAACATTAAGACAGTAGGGAGTTCCTGGAGAAATGTTATGCTCTGTATTTGCCTCAACTATTTGTCAGTGGGTGGCAGGTTATAAAGAAATTTAATTTTACCTGCTATTTCCTTCTCGCCTTTGTTCCCCATATCACTATGGAGCAGAAGGTACATTAGGGCTCCAGGAAACTGAGTCTATTGGTTTCTGGAGATTAGACTGTTGATAGGGTTGCCTTTTTCTTACAATTTACTAAGACATTTATAAACTGATGGAGACTCAAGTCCTGCATGACTGTGAGCTCTATCAGTTAACCATTTGTTTTCCCCTTTCCCTTGTTCTTGGGCAGCTGAGAGTACCTGAGGCATGTCATAATAATCCCATGGTGGTGGTGGGTGGAGGGGGCGGCGTTGTTAGCTTGTGGGCTTCTGTGCTTGTGTCCGTATCAGCACAGCTACAAGAAAAGGGGTGTTGATAGTCCCAGAGGCCTCTCTTTCCATTAGAACCAGACCTTGCTTCCAATGCAGAAAGAGGATAATGGCATTCAAAGAAATGAGAATGACCTTGGAACCAGAGCCTATCTTTATCTCCTCATACTTTTTTGATTGCCAAGTAATATTCTATTACACACACACACACACACACACACACACACACACACACACCTTCTTTATCCATTCATCTGTTGATAGATATTTGGGCTCTTTCCATACTTTGGCTATTGTCAGCAGTGCTGCTGTAAACTTTAGGGTGCATGTGCTCCTCTGAAACAGCATACCTGTATCCTTTGGAAAAATACCTAGTAGTGCAATTGCTGGGCCCAGCAGTGCAGAGGTCTTGGTGGCTGACAAGAGTAAGTTTGGTAGCATGTGGAAGCTGAGGCTCAGCTGTCCTGTTGAAGAGAATGAGCGAAGAACCAGACAGCAAATATGGGCACATTCTAAAGAAAGACTGTTGCTGGAAAGTGGAGCAAAGGAATGAGGTGTGAAGCTGACAGGACGGTGGGGAGAAGAGCTGGTTGGGGTTTTTAAGATGGAAGAAGCCAACAACGGATTTGTATGTTGCTGGGGAGGATCCAAGATGACACTCTGTCCCTGTCCCTTGTCGCAGTGTTCTCGCAGACCCCGCATGCATCTTGGAAGACTTCTCAGACGACAGCTAGCCACCTCACTCAACACATGGGGTAAGTGCACTGCCCATGGCCGTGCTCGGCTGGCTACTCGTCAGAGCCCTTCCTGTATCAGCAGCTGATTCGCAGGCTGATGTTCACGCGCTCCATAATACCTTCTAGTACTCGATAATCATTCACCAAGTGTGACTGTTGGATTCAGGTCCTCCGACCCAACCTTCCTGACTGGTTCCCTCACACATCGACTGGATTATATTAATGCTGTTGTTTTCAGAATGCACTTGCCATAGTGCTTCCCAGCTCCATTCCTAACTGCAGCATTTTACTTGTGGAGACTACAGAGCTCAGGGCACAATGTGCCCCCAATATCACCTTTTCCCATTTTTGGAATATTAAAAAGACTAAATTTAGTGTGTAGGTGGACGGAGGTTGAAGAGAATGAACACTACTCTGGTTGTCTCTACTTTTAGAGACACCAGCCAGCTGAGGGATGCATCAGGGTTTCCGACCAGGACATTTAAGTCTAAGAAAAATCTATCTTCTGTTCTCTCTTTCAAGTAGACATGACTGTGGTGGATCGTGAGCATTCCACCACTTGTTTTTTCCCATAGCTGAGACTCTGTGATTTTACACGGAGAAATTCCTCCCGATTCCATCAATAGGTTGTGCACTGGGCAGGTTTTTTATTTTTTTTTATTTTTTATTTTTATTTTTTATTTTATTTCTAGGAGAGAGAGAGAGAGACAGCATGAGGAGGGTCAGAGAGAGAGGGAGACACATACTCTGAAGCAGGCTCCAGGCTCTGAGCTGGCAATCAGCACAGAGCCCGACGCGGGGCTTGAACCCATGAACCGCGAGATCATGACCTAAGCGAAGTCGGACGCTTAACCGACTAAGCCACCCAGGCGCCCCAGGGCAGGTTTTTTAGAGACAGAGTACTTTTTCTATTATTTTCCCCTCCAGGTACTCTGCTGGAAAGCTGAGATAGGTTAAATCACGGTGACTGGCCAGATGTTATTTTAAATAAGCGAGGCCTTGAAGGTAAGGCAACAAGTAACACATACTGAATAAGCCAAAGTGCTTAATTTTGTTTTCTATGAAATAGTTTATTGTTTACTATGGAGGGGCTATAAATACAGATCTGATAGGAACACAACATCCTAAGCTCTGTAACACTGGTGAGAATGGTTGTGAAGAACTCAGAAGCTACAGACCAGGGCACATGACATTTACATTTGCTCATCTCCCCCATACATCTTAAAACACCAAAGGCACTTATCAAAATGTTTACATAAAAGAGTATGAAATTTCAGTGACACATACTCAAAAGCATAAAAATCAAGTGGTTGAATTTTCTTTTACTTTGATTTTTAACATTTTACTAACATCTCTGATACGCAATTTACTTTGTAGCTTTGAAATGAAATCATCTAAGACTTCTTCAAATGAAAAGAACTTGGTGGAATACCATAAAACTAGATTTTTTCTATACCCAGTTAAGATCAAGAGCACTAGTATTTCCTGGTAAAGCCCAAAGGCCACCATTATGTGAATCATATCCTGTCTGCAGTGAGGACTATGGAAGCTGATGCTCACATACTAGCACACTGGTGTTTGTGTGACTTCCTAGGCACACGATCTAGAAACTGCCATGTACACAGCATTGTACTGGGTGCCATGGAGACACAGAAATATGGTATTATCTGTGCTTTCACAAGCTTACATTTATCTACTTTAATTGGGTCGGTCATGCTTTCCTTTCCATTCCTACTACCTTGTTCTAAGCAGTTTCTTCAAATAAGACAGGAACCAGAATCAAAGAGTTGGTGTCCCCACCCCTTATTCTGCTTGATTTTCAGAAAAAGTAAGACCGAATCAAACTTAAAAAGACGGCCCAGGACTTACACCAGTCTGACGTGTGCTTCCATTTGTCTACAACATGAAAACAGCAGTGGATAGACTGAAAAGGCATGCCTCAGCTCCACAGAACTCGTTCTTTACACTGCTTTGTGACAATTTCCTGAACAAAGATAAGCATACGATGCATTCTAAAACAAACGTATACATGCTTTTGGACTGACTCATGCCCTTATTCCACATTCACAGAAAAATTTTCAGTCACATCTCTCTGTGAAAACAAAGAGCAGTTAGTTATCCTTGACCTAGTGATACTCTACTCCATACAATTAAGGACCTCTTTTAATGGCATCCCTTCTTAACATGAAAAAACTGTTTCTTCCATATTTTAAAAAAAAAAAGTTTATTTTTGAGAGAGCATGAGTAGGGGAGAGGCAGAGAGAGATGAAGACACAGAATCCAAAGCAGGCTCCAGGCTGTCAGCACAGAGCCTGACGCAGGTCTCAAACTCATGAATCGTGACATCCTGACCTGAGCCGAAGTTGGATGCTTACCAGACTGAGCCACCCAGGTGCCCTTATTTCGTGCATAATTTCTAATCAGCATCCATACATATAGACGTAGAAGTAAGTGTGGGCATTGACCATGTTGAAGGGTGTATTGACAATGAGAAATTTCAATTTCTTTTTATTCTAGCTTCCTTAATCTATACACGTATAATCATTTTCACGAAATCCATATGCTATAGAGAACTGAAAGATGTCAATTTTTTCTATAAAAACGTAGAAGTTATTTTCTAATGCAGAGTGATTGTCCAGTAAGAATGTAATAAGTGACCCACAGGAGAGCTGACACAATGTATTTCTATATCTGATGTATGCTAATTATTCTTCCTCCATTCTAGATAATGTTCCATTTTCAGTATTGAATTTTCTTTTAATCAAGGAATCCCCAAGTTCATAAACTCTTAAGTGCAATTTCCAGTGAGCTTTATCAGTATAGACAAGCCAAAGACCACTGGTAACAGTGGGTTATAATCATAGGGATTATGTCAGTATTACAATCATGAAATTGCTACAAGGTAATAGGCTTTGGTAATTAAACATAAATCATAAGAGTATGATTCAGGCATTATAAAAAAAGTGACCTGATTTCACTGGGTATCAACTAGTATTTACAAAGCTACTTGAATTTTTCTGTTGATCTTCGTTGCTGTTAAATAATGATAGTTGTGATAGTGGTAAAACTTCATTTTTCAAGTGCAGGATGATCTGAGCTGAATGAGAAAAAGAATGAGTAAGGGGAGGAAGGAAGGCCTGGCATCAATCTGAACAACATATTTTTTTCTGTTTTTGATTTTTAAAAGGCTCATGTGTCTAAGATTACCACAATAGAGTCATAAACATGCCAACTATTTTGAGTGTCTCAGGATTAATCAAGACTGAGAAAGACAAAACGGTAAACTGAACCAAGCCACCACTAGTATACAGAGTGACACCAGTATTTTCGGCAGCAATATATTTAAATTCAAAGAGAATTACATATATACGCTATTATCATATAAATACTTTAAGGCTAAAATTTTTTAAAATACTCTTATAATTTTATTTTTTATATTTAAGAGTAGCATACTTTATTTAAAGAAACACTGGAAATATGGATTCTTTTAGAGAAATAATCACATAGAAACCAGATTTCTACAACTAAGAATGGAAAATTAACCACTGATGAATCTAGTTCCCATTACAAATAAAAGACATACATACATATGTTAGGATTCGGTCCACTCTGCTAAAACATTTCCATTCCTGAACTGTATTAACTCCTGAAATTCTAAAATGCTCATTTTCCTGGATATCCTCTATTAAAGGATTTAGTATTTATTATGTTATTTACATTGACATTTACAAAGAGAGATGAGTGACAGTACCCTATAGTATGTAAGACCTTTTTTTAAATATTCTTATTGGATTATAATATTTAGTGATTATATTTAGATCTTTGTAACTTGCAGGTGTCTTGAGTGTCTCTTCTTTGTTTTCATTGTTTCAAAATTTATTTTGTGAGAAAAGAGAGACAGTGGGCAAAAAAGGGACAGAAGAGAGAATCCCAAGCATGCTCCACGCTCTCAGTGCAGAGCCCAATGTGGGGTTCTATCTCATGACTGGAAGATCATGATCTGAGCTGAAATCAAGAGTCAGATGCTTAACTGACTGAGCCACCCAGGCATCCCCTTGAGTATCTCCTAATATGCTTCCTCTCTTCATATTTCTTCCCATTTAAATAGAACATTTTGCCTCTTAGTACTAAGCCTATAGAATTAAAACAAAAACAGACTCTATGAATTAAAATGACCAAAGAAATAAAACCTATACAGAATCATTTTTCTTTTCTATTTAAATACTGCTTCTATTAACCCTATCTCGAATTTAGTTACATTTATATAGTCAACACATCCACGTGCATCAGTTTCTGTAGAACCTCCCATTTTATTATAAAGTTTCCTCCTTGAACACATTAGAGAACTATGTATTTTCACTTTGACTTGTTTAAGCAACACCAGGAGGTCGGCACATTTTAAAGATAACAATACAGTTTGTTGCTGTAAAAACATACTTAGATTAATGGTGACTCTAGCTATTAGGTTACTGACAGATGAGTATCTCCTGGCTTTTTATATCCTTATTGGTGGCTAATTTGACACTTGATGGTACGACATGCATCTCTCAGGGGGTGTTCGGGGAATGCAAAAATAGCAAATTCTAAGCAGATGACTTTGCTACTTTTAGCACTTCTGGCAGAAGGACTAGTTGAAGTTAAAGAGGGAAGCTATTAAATAAAACAAAATTAGGGAATAAGTTACCTGTGGATTTCATTTACTCACATCAGGACTGGTCCCTCCTTATTGGAGGCTAACTGGAAACAGACTGAATCATGCTGTTCGTTTTCAAGCACTCCAGTGATGTTCTCCGATAATTTTATTATCTCCAGTTTTATGGTGCCACACTATGCTTTTCATATGGTTTAAATTTTCCAGTTCCATAATCCAAATGCCAAAAAATTACTACACATTCCCTTATACAGCCAAAAATAGGTTTACTGGAATGTTTTAGTTATAGCTGAAGGCAGCAACATTTACAACATTTAGCTTTTGTTACGCTCATAAACGTGGAGATTTTTCGCAAAGCAATTGTAATATGTGAAGAATCTTGCAAATACTGATGGAACAATGATGCTTGTGTTTTAGCACAATGATCTGGTGCTCTCCATTGGCTTCTAGACCCCCACCATGACCCCAGGTCGATGAGATAATGGTCCATCTACTAACAGTATGTAGTACTGTCATCACTGTTTAATTACGAATACAAACAATGAACTGGCAAGTATCTGGTTTCAAATTAGATCCTTGGAATATGGCAAAATAGAGGCTGGCTATCTTTGTCTTAAACATAATTTTTAAAACCACATTTTGTTAGAAGGGAAGAAGATAAATGGACATTCTCAATGCTCCAATTTGAAGTGATACTTGCCTCTTAGTTTCTTGAAAAAGAAGTTTTGAAAGTTATATACATGAGTTTCATTTAAATTATGCAGCAATCTTTTACTATTGTTGTCCCAAATTTTGTATAATGAAGATCTCTGTCACCAAATCAAGTACGGTATTTCATGACTATAAGAACTGCAAAAGAAAAAAATGAAAAAGGAACATATCAAAATCAGATTCACATGCTATGTTAAAAATGTAATGTTAACTGTATCCACTTCTGGAAATAGCTAATGAGGAAGAGACTTGAGATGATCTGAGATGAAAGATAACAAATAGGAATAAATAAGCAAAACATCATAAAACAAACTATCTAATGTTGGCAATTTAAAAAATTTATTTTTTTTTTTATAGAGAGCAAGATCATGAGCAGGGAGAGGGACAGAGACAGGGGGAAAGATAATCTTAAGCAGGCTCGATGCTCAGTATGGAGCCCAACGTGGGGCTTTATCTCCTGACCCTGAGATGAAATCAAGAGTGGGACACTTAACCGACTGAGCCACTCAAGTGCCCTTGGCATTTTTTATAATGTAATTTTAAGTAATCTCCACACTCACCGTGGGGCTCAAACTTACAACCACGAGACTAAGACTCACATGCTCTACTGACTGAGCCAGCCAGGTGCCCCTAACATTGGCATTTTGATCAAACATATTATGGCAGTATTACCAATAGCATACAGCTGCTAAAATATTTTTTAAATATTATAAATATTTTCTCACTTTATAAAATACATTAGAGAGTATATATGATATTAATTTTTGAAAAGCATGCTTAATATATTAATAGGAAAAGATGAAGTATATATGTATATATATTATATTATATATATGTATATATATATATATATTAACAGTAGCTATCTTTGTGTAGTAAGATTACAAGTGAATTTTACTACTTATATTTTATTCCACATTTTCCAAATTATCCACCATCAATAATATATGGTCGATTCTTGGTTGCTATGTTCTATAAACTCAGCACAAACATTGAATCAGTGAATACTGAATCCTCATTCCTAGGGAAAATGCAGGGTTAAATTCTTGTGAGCTTCTGGTTACATTTTTGTTAACCTATCAATATATAACCTTGTGTTTTCTGTACCTTTTAATATATACTGTTGAGTCATTAATATTAAGCTCCTGGCCAAGAGCACTGGAACTCATGCCCAAATGAGCTTATTTAGCACATATATGTTCCATACGGCACATCACAGCCTTCCTGAGGCTGGACACCGCTTCGGCACTACAGTCGGGGGCCACTTTGAACAGTGAAATCACCAACAAAATGCACAAAAATGTGAGAAATGTGGCACTAAACAGACTTAGAAAGACACTAGTTTATCTTATCAGCACTGAAACTAGAAAGACAGAGCACGGCCTTGCTGGACATCAGTTGGGAATGGGCACATCAGGAGACTCAAATTTTCTCTGCTCTCAACACAGCTGCCAGCAACTGGGAAAGCACCTCAATACTGATTTCTGGTTTACAAATCAGTGTCACCTAGTGGGTGAATTCCCAAACACAGAATCCATGAATAATGAGGATCAGCAATATTTCTTTGGAACAAACTTTTTCTGTTTAAAAAGAGTATCACCATGGAATTTTTCAAATGGCTATTTTGAGACACTTTCCAAGTCTTCATAAAAATCCCTGTAAACATAGGTAAAGAGGCTTTGGAGAAAGAGACAATAAAAATGACCTGACTTTAATAAGAATATTAAGGAAGAAAAGAAAGGAGAAGACTTATGTTTTAATGCCTGAAATCAAGTTCAAATCCAAAATAAACAACAAAACAAAAAACTATCATATGGTGAAAATTTATCTGGCTCTGTCCTCCAAACATAGTATGAAATACAAGCTTCCATACTTAAAGTTAGTAATAGAAAATGGTGTAAGAGTAGCCATATTTGGCCCCAAACAAGTGGCTAGCCCTATATTGGTGGGGTGTAGGAAGTTCTTTGAGACTCTGATAAAAGATATACACTCTCTCCCATAAAAATGTACATATGCAAAAACAAAACTTTACACACAATCTACGAACATTTTCAGAACTACAGATCCTAGGTTAAGAGGTCTTGACTGGGTCAGAAGTCATTATTCAATCTTGACATTAGTCGGGTCAACTGAAAGTAAGTTAAAAGGGAAACTAAAATGAACTCTAAAATAATATCTTCCACAAAATTACTAGTCCAGTAAATACTTACTGATAATCACTAGCAAAAGGATAACAGCAACCAACGCCATGATGGCTTTTATCTACAACACAAAAAAAGGCATAAGACCGATATTAATGTTTGACTTGTTAACAAAGTCAAGATTATCTGTTGTGCTATTTGTTATACTAACTCTTCAATGAACAGGCTCAATCCTTGAAAGCTTTTTCACATTTTTTCTCACATGAACTTGCTGGCTATGTATATCTTTTTGTAGATAATCAGAGTTCCCAAATTCAAGGGATTTTGCTTGACTGAATTTTATTGTTCAAGGCTGTACTCACTGCACAGCAAACTGTAACAGTCAAAGCCCTCGAGGGACTGAACACTATGATTTCTCATAGTATTATATAATATACGGCACACATTTATATGTGCTATATATATATATATATAAAACAGCACTTCTTATAGCACTTATACTCAAAGTATATGAGACTTCTGTTGGTCTTTGTTCCCTTTACTCTCTTCTTGGTATTTTTTATCTCCATTTTGAGGAATATAATTTAGATTCTTCATGAATAACTTCATTTAATAAGTTACTTGCCTAAGGACACTCTGCGTGCCAGTTTCTCAGTTGAAAGGAGAAAACCTCTTAAGATTGGTCCACAGTCAGCTGCTTAATATATTCAGGTCACTGCTCTATAAAATGGTCACATTCCTCATTTAATCCTAAAATGCACAAGCTATAAATTGGTTTGATTTTCCTGATGAATTCAAATGAAAGTCTTGTTTTCATCAAACATTCTCACAGATAATTGATTAAAGATGGTTCATTAATAATAATAATAAAAAATACCCAGCTACTATAAACTAATGAAACATCAGAGGAGTATTGATATTGCAACCAGAAGTAGCTAATGATATGTTTCTATTTTTTTTTTTTAATGTTTTATTTATTTCTAGGAGAGAGAGAGAGAGACAGCGTGAGCAAGGGAGGGTCAGAGAGAGAGGGAGACATAGACTCTGAAACAGGCTCCAGGCTCCTAGCTGGCAGTCAGCACAGAGCCCAACGCGGGGCTCGAACCCACGAACCGCGAGATCATGACCCAAGCGAAAGTCGGACGCTTAACCGACTAAGCCACCCAGGCGCCCCATTAATGATATGTTTCTAAAATAGAGCTACTGGCAACATTTTAGTGGATCACATTTCTGACAAGAGCAAAGTGACCAAGAGAGTACACACAAGTTTTGCAATCTGGATACTAGGTGCCTATGAAAATTATTAATTACGATAACCAAAAAATGTAGACATTCTCCCACCCTACCTATTGGATTAACTTTGTTCACTTATTTTTAAAGTCAAGTTTATTGAAATACACTTTCTCTAGAATGAAACTCACCCTTTTAAAGTTCATTCTGATGGGTTTTGACAAAGATATAGCTGTCAATCACACCATCAGTCAAACACAAGGCATTTCCACCACTCCAAAAGTTCCCTTACACTCAGTTATAGTCAGATCCACCTCCCTGCCCTTAGCCATTGGCAACCTCTAATCTGTGCTCTGTCCCCATTTCCCTTTTCTCAGCCTTTCCTAAATCACCATTATAAAGTTAATCCAGAAAATGGGAGTGACATAAGGACTATTTAGAAATATAATTCAAATACAATTTAAAAATATAATTCCATTTTTCTCTTTAGAAGCATACTGTTCCTCTGATCTTCTGATCTGAAATCCAGAAAGTACAAAACAACAATCTTTAGATATGGCTAAAGTTAAAATGCACATTATGATCATCTTTTTGTGGCTACAAGAATGGGTCATGTGTATGTATGGGGAAAGGAAGTGAGTGGCTCATGGGACCTTTGCTCTTCCAAACCAGGTTTATTATAGGATATAGAATTTCTACAAAAATGGAAAACTTAAAAGAAAATGGAAAATTTATTCTTTTTTTTTTAATTTTTTTTAAATGTTTTATTTATTTCTAGGAGAGAGCAAGCGTGAGCAGGGAAGGGTCAGAGAGAGAGGGAGTTACAGACTGAAACATACTAAACCACCCAGGCACCCCGGAAAATTTATTCTTCAAAGGATGCACATTTAAAACAAAATAAAAATTCCAGACAAGGGTAACAATGAAACATGTTCCTTTCCTCAGTCTATTTGTGAAAGTAAGATGATTCAACAGGTAAACAGACAAAAATAAGTAAATCCACAGCAACCCTTGGAAGAAATCCTTAGCATATGGCAAAGCCAAGTTTAGAAAGTTATCACTAAACTAAATGAGAGAGTGTATGTGTATGTCTAAGAGTGTATGTCTTAGCTTTACATTTTTAAAACAAAGCCAAAAATGACACATGGAATTGGGAGGAAAAAGAAAACTGCTCACATGACATGAAATTCACTATAAAATCTTAAACATTTTCTGTTTAATGATTAGTAGCCATATTTGACTTAAGAGGTAAATTCATTTCTATAAAAATTTTTGTTAAGAATATATTAGTATATATATTGATTGTCATTTTTTTTTTTCTTTTTCTTACTTCTCTGGAATAATAAAGGATAGTGAGATTTTTTTTTTTAAGCCCCATTTGTCATAATGGATTCTGACATATAAACTTTTATTTTTCCCCTTCCAACAGAAAATCCTTTTTCTCTAGCTTCCATTCCATCTTTTTAATATCTCTATGCAATGCTATAAGTTGCTCCAAAAAGGTACTAATAATAAATTAGATGAAAAATTTATATTTCTTACAAGGTAGTAAGTCTGCAAGAAGCTAAATCATTAATAAAATGTGTGTTACTTTCTGTGAAGCAATCCATGAAGACATTCTTTTAGGAATTGCTTGATTCCTTTAATTATTCCTGTCCCTAAAGCTAACAATTAATTTGACAAATATTTATTGACTTCCAGCACGTCCCAAGTTCAGAAGATATAAGCAAGGCAGTAGTAGTCCCTGCTCCCTGCCCCTCCCCTTCCCAGAGCTATGAATCTAGAGGCCATTTATTCCTTGAAGGCCACCTGAGACACTGGGCCACTTATCCAATGTCTTCTGACTTACTTTGCATCCACGCCACCACATTTGCCTTCGAAGTTGTTTGGATCTGTTGCTAAAAGCAGTTGCATTATCCGATAAGCTTTCTATATCACATAGAGGATGGAGAGAAGGATTAAACGACATAACAGGATTCTTTTATCTAGTCACACAAAGACAAGAAAATATTAATTTCTACTTCTGCAAATGTATTTCCTTTTAAGCATTAAAACAACATCCTCCCTTTCTTCCACCCACAAACTGGCAATCAATCTGTGCTGGGGGAAAAGAAAGAGGACAAAAAGTGGCTACAGCTCAGTTTGCTCAATCCATTTTTACAGTAAGATTAAAAGAAGTCTTCCCAGGGCCTCAACGCTTTCACATAAATTATGAGTTCTGGTAAGGAAATGCTCTTTAAAATTTCAAGTACTTGACACACCTATAGAAAAAAAATCTACACGTGGAGAAGGTTAGATTCTTAGAAGATACAAAAAGAGATAGATTTTGAAGTAAAACAATGAATTTTAAAAGTGATTAAGTTTTTTGGTTAGACAAGTCTGTCCAGGATTAATCAGGTATTTAGCTCTTCATCATTTACACAATATTTGAATACCTAACACGTGCCAGCAACTGTTACAAGTACAGAGGGAGACTAACGTTTGTCAGTAATGAAATGTTGCTAAGCTGCCAGAAAAAGCATCAGATTAAGGCAAAAAAATTTCTACTCTAACTATTCAAGAATAAATTTTAAAAATTTCCATCCTCAACCAAACAATTAAATAAAGCAGTAAGATGATTCAAGTAAAGGGAGCTAAAATCACAAACTTAAGGACCAAATATCATTGTCCTAAATCAAGATTCCTAAAATCTGGCTAGTGAAATGTGAGGAGAAAGAAACTATCAAAACACAGATTCATAATATCAAGAAACATATGAAGTACCTGATTTGTCCTGTAGTTCATCTAGTCTCTCCCCTCTTTCAATTACCTTTGTAATATTTTCTTGCATGACATCAATAACTTCATCCACCTGATTCTGAACACTAGTTTAAAAGAAAGATTTAAGAATTATTTTTTCTTTTAAGAATTTTATAACTGCTGAGACTTTCATCAGAAAATCATGACAGAAAATAGCAAGTTCTCAGTTATTCAACTATAAATATTTAAGGCTTTGTAGTAATGTCCTTCCATTTGTGGGCTTGAATATGCAGGCAATTAAAGTGAAAGTAATATTTAACTTAGACACTTTGTTCTTAACCCTGTTCCTGCAAATTAAATGTACTGCCAGAATGCCCAGTAACTGCAGATTTATTCAAATAAGTTTGACTCTACATAATCCAGTTTTCTTTTCAGTAGGCTACTGAGGAAGGCATCATAGACACAGCTATGATGTACTTCTGCTGTGGTTTATACCTAAGGCTAACAAAGGAGTCTGCCTAGGATGTTATCAGCTTATGAAAATACTCAGTTTCCAAAATGGAAATGTACACGGATACTCATTCGTTTTCTTGTAAACAAATAGGGTTTAAGACACTGGCACACCTGGGAAGATTTTGAAGGAGCCAAGAGAGAGCAGAAAGGAAAAATTGCTTTGTTGTTTTTCAAAATGAAAATATAATTTCCTTCTTTATGTTAGGCGATGAGGGCCTGTTCTAACTAAATAAATATTTAATCTTCGGGGTGCCTGGGTGGCTCAGTTGGTTGAGCGTCTGTCTGACTCTTGATTTTGGCTCAGGTCATGGTCTCAGGGTTGGGATATCGAGCCCCATGTCAGGGTTCATCCTCATTGGTTCATCAATCTAACTGGTTCTTAGTTGCCTACTCTCATTCAGGAGTAACTTCAAGTACACAAACACAGAAATGTTAAGTAATTTAAAGTGTTTAGTTTTCCTCTGTTCTGTTAGAGGAAAATTACTTTAAATTACTTTATAAAATTGTCATACCAGGAAATATTTAAAAGGAGAAATAAAGTGGCTCATCGTTCTTACAACTCAAAATATGTTTAAATTGCACTGGATTATATACCTCTTTATACATATTATATATATAAATATGTTATATATATGTACATATATATATAAAACACATATAAGGATATGCAATTGTTTCTAGTTGGGGAAGAAAGAATTGTGTCAATTATTACAATTTCACAACTTCACAATTGTGAGGTTTAAATAAGCCCCCTACATGTCTTGTCTCTGCCCTCTATTCCACACTACCCCTCAAGCTAACCCAGTGAGTCAATGGGCATGGATGTGTAATTTTGAAAAAGAGTTCTATCTCTTCCCTATCACAGAGCTGTATCTTCAGAAAGTTTGCTTTAAAATAAAAATGGAGACCCCATTAGACATAGGTGAGTTCAGAAGTAGTCTCAGATTCAAGAGCAATCACTATGTGTGAGGACAGTCCCTCCCTCCTATGGTACACCCACTGCTACTCCTATGGTACACCCACTGACTAGCCACACACAGACTCAGGGGTCACCACAGCTTCCCCGAGTTCAGTGCCTCAGATTCTACTGGAGCAGAATATTAGACTGAAGGAGAACCAAGCTGGGACAAGCAGAATTCTCTTCTGCCCAAAAAGATCTGAACAAGTCCCCGAATCCCTAAGATGTCTTGTTGCAATTCCTAAGCATCTAAACAAAGAGGTAAAGAGATTCACCCTATCTAAACAAGGGCACAAATACTTAAGCAACTAATTAATGTATCCAATAATTAATGAGAGCCCATTATGTATTACTTTAGGCACTGGGAAGACAAATGAGAAAGCAGACAATTCTGGCTCTCATGCAATTTAGGTTCAAAAGTGCAAGGAGTGTCCTGCATTAACCTTCAGAGCCCACTTCTTCATTTTACACTAAGTGAAAGTACACACTGATTTCCTGCCTTTCCCCGGCTAGAAGCTAAGCTTGATGAATGCAGAAAACGTGCCTATCTCGTTCACTTTTGCAGTCCCAGTACCAGCCACAGTGCTTGGAGCAGAGTACCCATTCAACGAACATTTGTTGAATAAGCGAACAATTTGGGTTTTAAGTCTGCAAAAGCATACCCAGTTACTTCAGCAGAACTGTAGATATAAAAATGGCAGTATATATAGAGGTCTCTATTTAACTCTGAGAACTGTAACAGAAACAGAGCTATTGTTCAAGGATCAGTTTTTTTTCTTAATTTTTTTATTTCTGACATAGACAGACAGCATGAGCAGGGGAGGGTCAGAGAGAGAGAGAGGGAGATCAGAATCTGAAACAGGCTCCAGTATCTGAGCTGTCAGCACAGAGCCCGACGCGGGGCTTGAACCCATGAACCGTGAGATCGTGACCTGAGCCGAAGTCGGATGCTTAACAGACTGAGCCACCCAGGCGCCCCCCTCCCCAGGTAGTTATCTTTCAGCATTTGCAGGAGATGACAGTAACCTAAAGCAAGGTGGTACTGCAGGGTGGGAATGGATAAAATGTACTGCAGCCCTACGCATGGACTACTATGGACTTCAATACACTACACATGATTTTAAAACAAAAATTAAAAAAAGTCCACCATCCACTAGTATACACTCTTAATCTAGCTATCGTAAAACCTTTATTTAATCATGGAAAATCTCTTAATTGTGTTTCTTTATTTCAAGATGTTCTCATGCCCAGAACACAACTTCTATAAAGGAGAAAATTATTTTAATATAAAGGATAATTTTTAAAAAACAATAACATATTTCACAATATCTTTTACATTTTCACAGCAGTTATGGTACTGTTTTCTAATTTTATTTTATGTTGATCCCATCCTTATCATTACACCTTAAATGCCTTCAAAGCAGAGACTGTCCCACTCATCCTTTTATTTCCTAGGTCATATGAAATGTGTCCAGTAGGCATTCAACAAATATTTTCTGATCTTAATGAAATATTCATTCAAAAACATTTATTAAGGAATTATGATACTATTTATTGAGGACACCAATGTGATGGTTTTAAGTCCAGTCTTTAGAAAGATTACAGTCTACTGGGGAAAACTGGTATCCATGATTATACCACCATGTGTTAAGTGCCACAACAGAAGGAAGCCCATGGTACCAGTCATGTAGCCTAGATGAATTCAGCTTGGATCAGAGAGAGATGACATCAAGATCCTCGTACTGAGTTTTGAGGGGTAAGTGTGAATTGGGCAGAGTAATGAAGGTGGTTGATGGTGGGAAAGTTCTAGGTAAGAGGAGGGGTATTTCAAGCATAAAGTGATTAACTGGACACTGGTGAAGAAGCTGGGGCAAGAAAAGGGTGGAGGACTTCTAGACTTATAATCTGAGCAACTGTCCGTAGATGATGATCATTAACTGAAAGAAAAAATTAAGAACTCAAAGGAAAAATGAGTTTGTATAGGAGGGTTTGGAGACTTATATCATTTCCAGTTAAAGGAGAGTCATATGGTAGAAGAAAGGACACAAGGGAGAGCATACCCAGGAAAGGTTAAAGACACACAGAAAGGAAAAGATAGTCAAGTGTTAACTTAAATCATCCTTAGAGTCTGACACAACTTGTATTCCTGAAACGTCTCTATTCTAATTATCAACAGGGAAGCTGCACGGTGTCATGGAGTCTGTTGCAAGCCTCTTGGAGCCTATTTTCCCACCTTTAAAATGAAGATGATCATCTCTCACTTGTGAGAATTAGATGTAACAGTGTTTTTAAACACTCAGCACAATGACTAACCCTTAGCATGTGCTTAATGTCAGTGCTCTTCCATTAAGAAAAAAAATGCTCAGCAACAAGCACTCTTCCCTTATTTTATAAAGAAAATATTTATTTTTAGAGTTAACACCCCCATCTTGTGGCTTTTTAAGGTACTGTTGACAAAAGCAGGTTTAAAGTTCTATTGCATTTTGGCAACTATATATATATGGCTGTTACATCATAGAACATTCCTTAGGGGCCTTTTTATAAAGTTAAACTGATTGGACCAAGACTATAATTAGGAAATTCCCTACCACAAGCAGAGAATGACTGTAATCCACTAGAGTTGCATTTATAAAGCTATTATTTAACTAAAAAGCAAAGAAAATATTCCAAAGAGAATCATATATTTTATATAGGCATGTGATTATTTTAAATCTTACCAAAAAAAATCTTCCCTCAAACACCTGAATATTTTTTGTGCAAATAATCTGGTGTCAACATGCCAACTGAATTCATAGTAACAATGTTGCTGACCCATGCAGTCAAGGAATACTCTGTACTAAAATGTTACGAATTACATGGTGATCACATAGCTGAAAGAAACTCACCAGTGCTAGCAATTTTGGTAACTCAACTAATGCCAGGTATCAGTCCATGGGCAAGCTATGTGGTAGGGTGTGCTCTGCCATCTTGGGGCATTTGGGCACAGACACTGAGTTATCCCCTGGTTAAATAAGCATTCATGAGTCTGTGCCCACAAGGTTTACTATGTATTATTTTGATGACTTTTAAGTGAGACTGAGATCATTATACTTACTCAACAGTTCCTCTTCTAAAATTCTGTGATCACCAAAGATACTGTGCTAATTAATATGTACATATACATATTTGTGTGTGTACGCTTGGCATTTGCTAACATAGACAAATGCTTTGTTTGCAATGCCCATTCTGTACAACCAGCCTTGGTTTGGGGTTCGGCTGGAAAATTATATTCAGAAGATTCAACAGGCCATACTCAGTACTAGGCTCACTCTGCAGAGGATATCAGAGAGGAGACCAAGCACATGGGCAGGATAAAGACATGTGTGTCATCAGTGGGATCTCTTCTCTACGGCAGCTTAGGTATGAGAACTGTGTGGGTGGATATAGAAGTCACGCTGGCTCAGTGCACAGGACCAGCTCTGCCGTGGCATCCTGATGGCCTTGAATGTTTTATAATCCTCCCAGAACATGAGAAGATGAATGGCTGAGAGGCTATCTCCCACTCATCTCACCGCCTCCCAGGTTCTGCTGATGTAGAAGGCTTTCTGCCGGGCCTGTCTGCAGACTGTGAAAGTGCTGAGCTACTATGCAGAACAGGCTCCTGGGTAACAGCTCCTATTACAGCCGTGCAGCCCCTTCAGTTTTGGAATCACCATTTTCGGTGTGTATGAGAACCCAGAGAGTTTGGCCATTCTTTCTATTACTGCCTACATGTTATGAACTGCCTGAATCCATGCAGTTCATTGTATTTTTACTGGCCAACAGAAATTTGCAGCAGCAGAGACTCCATTCTGCTGGCCTTGAAGGAGCAAATACCGTGGCTTCTCCCAAATGTGAGGAAAGTAATTCTGTCAACACTACTTGAGCTTGGTCAGTAAATGAGATCACAGCCCTGGTAAAACCCTGATTTCAGGCTTGTGAGACCCTGTGCAGAAGGCCCACCTAAGCAGTGACTGAACTCCTGACCCCTGGAAAACGTGACATGATAAGTATGTATTGTTTTAGACTGTTACATTCAGGACAATTTGCCAGACAGTAAGAGAAAATGAAATGTCCTGTCCAGCACTCAATTTGTTGGAACCCTAGTTCTGATTTCTGAATCCATTCATTAGGTAGGATTAGGTGAAGTGTGGATATTTTTGATTTCCTACTACAGCACTCTTCCCACTATGTGCCAACTGTATCCTGAACTAGAGCATGGCTGTCCTTCCTTAGATCCTGAATCCAGGCCGCTTAGCTTATTGTCCATAGTTAGTACTCAAAACTTAGTCTGTTTCCAGGGCTGTTTCACTGCTCTGCTCACTGTTTCCCTTCTTGTCAGGACTCAGAACCTTCTAACATTAGATACGTTTACTATAGCATTAACCACCACCTACCACCACCAACATATACAGAAAAAGGTTTAAACTGAAAACGAATTACCCATAAAACTTAGATCAATACATGTATTAGAAAAATAGATATAACAACATTCTGGAGGGATATGAAAAATATTGTACTTTAAAAATTTAAACCTATTATATTACATCTATTAGTCTGAAAACGGGACTCGAGCACAAATTTAAAACCAAAATTGACCTTGAGATTATGCTGCACAAATGCATTTGACATATGTAATCAAGTTAAGAAAACCAACAAACAGGCACTGGATTTCCTTAGCTACGATTCAGAGGGAGCTTTGTGAAAATAGAAAGTTATGGGGTTTTTACAATCCAGTAGTTACAGTTAGTCTACATCTGGGCTCGGCAAATTTTTTTCCATAAAGGGCCAGACAGCAGACATTTTAGATTCTGTGGGCCATAAGGTCTCTGTCACAGCTAGTCAAATCTGCCACTGTAGTTTGAAAGCAGCCACTGGCAATAAGAAAACAAACAGGCATGGCTGTGTTCCAATAAAACTTTATTTATAACAATAGGCAGTAACCAGATTTGGCTCCTAGGCTCCAGTCTGCCAACCCTGGGTTCACATGGAAATATAATAATCACTTAAACAAATGAGTAACTCCGGAACTTACTGCTTAATTTTATCATTTCTAGGTCCAAATCTTGGTCCAGATGGTCCCCTTCTGAAAACAAAATACAAAGTACATATTAATGAGAACATTAAAATAAAAAATAGAAAACACACACACACACACAATCAAGCTTAATTCTAAACATGGATCAGTCATTTACCACAAGGAACCACATGTAATTGGTTTGTTGGAATCGAATGATGTGTAATCACGTTTGCACTTCACTGGTACTTAGTGCTGGCCACAACTGATCTCATTCTTCTCAATGTCAAAACTTTCAGAGAAAGTAGAGTATATATAACCCTAAGTTATACACATGTTCTAATCACTAAACTCTGAAATACCATAACAACAAGAATGCCAGTTGCTATGAATAGCTTTCTGATCAGTTATAGACAGAAAAAGTAAATTCACTTTTGAATTAGCCTATAAAAATTGTTGATTATCAGAAATGGATACAGAGAAAAATCCATTCAAAACACTCTTTTTTCTTGCTCCTCTTAAATTTATCAACAAAGGGGAAATTCAAGTCTGAAAATACCAACATTTCTCAAACTATTATTTGTTAGTCAAATGTTATATCATTTCAACCAATCCATTTTAATATTCTGGAAATAAAAACTTGTGGATAATCCATTATGAGTAATTACCATTCCTCTGATGATCAAGAATAAGGCACAAATCACAAAAATTAAAAAAAAAAAAAAAGAATTGGGGAGCCTGACTCAGTTGGTAGAGCATGGAACTCTTGATCTCAGGGTTGTGAGTCTGAGCCCCATGTTAGGCATAGAGTTTACTTTAAAAACAAAATAGGCTCTCTACCAATTAACCACTAACTCCCCATTCCTCCTCTTCCTAGCCCCTGGCAACCTCCAGCTTTGTGTCTCCATGAATTTGTCTACTCTAGGTACTTCATATAAGTGGAATCATGTAAAATTTATCCTTTTGTGACCAGCTTATTTCACTTAGCATAAGCATAAGGTCTCTGAGGTTCATCCATGTTGTAAGCATGTGTCATAATTTCTTTCTTTTTTTTAAATGTTCATTTACCTGGAGAGAGAGAGAGTGTGCATGAGCAGGGGAGGGGCAGACAGAGAGGAAGAGAGAATCCCATGCAGGCTCCATGCAGTCAGCACAGAGCCTGATGAGGGGCTCCGTCACAAGAACTGTGAGATCATGACCTGAGCCGAAATCAAGAGTCAGATGATTAACTGAATGAGCCCCTGGGCACCCCAGAATGTCATTCCTTTTTAAGACTAATATTCTATTGTATCAAAATACCACACTTTCCTTATCCATTCACCTGCTAATGGACATTTAGGCTGCTCTTGTGAATATTGCTTGGTGTTGATAAATTGCTGGGTGATAAACCTGGATTTTGATTACTTTTTTAAAAATTTATTTGGTTTGTCTCCCCTTCAACACCCAAACAGAACCACAGTGTGTGGAAGCTGTATTTTGAGCAAGTGTGCTAGGTATTTGTCAGGCCCTCTGTAAAAGATACAGCATTATTTGAGAGTGGACTTCCAGGTACGTTGCAGGTACGAACGAAGAGTTAGTGTTTCTCACAAGGTAGCTTGCTGACATTGAGAGAATCACTTATTTATCATTCTGGCCTTTTCAATACTGAGTTCCTTTCTGACAGGTAGCTAGTGCTCTAGGTCTAAGGCTTTTCACCATAATTGCCACTGTGGCAATTGCTTTGTGACTCTTCAGAAATCTTGTCACATACTGCTTCATGACTGTCAATTATTTTTATAAAATATTTTTATGTAGGGGGAAAAAAACCTCTACAAAAATCTTTGCAACATTATAACAAAGAGGGAGGCAAATGTTCCCCCTGGGGAGGTTGGGGCACAGGGGGCATATCCGCCTACAACAATCTCCAGGGAAACCTCCTGCCACAATATGTCCTCCTTACTAACTGTGCAAGTACAAACCCAGGCCTATATGATGACAGCCCTTTCTAATGATGAACTGTAAATGACTGATCAGATCAGTTAACTGACAAAGTATCAAGGCAATTCAACAGGAAGATAATCTTTTCATCAGCTGGATGGATAGCCATATGCCAAAAAAAAAAAAAAAAAAAAAAGAAATCCTCCACCCTTAGCTCAACCATACATAAAAATTTACTTGAAACAGATTACAGAGCTAACTGTAAAAGCCAAAACTATAAAACTCTTAGAAGAAAACACAGAAGGGGATGCCTGGGTGGCTCAGTCAGTTAAGCATCCATCTCCTGGTTTTGGCTCAGGACTCAATCTAATGGTTGCTGGGATCAACCCCACTCTGGACTCTGCTGACAGCATGAAACCTGCTTCAGATGATCTCTCTCCTTCTCTTTCTCTGCCCCTCCTATGTTCATGCACTCTCTCTCTCTGTCTCTCTCTCAAAATAAACATTTTTAAAAATTAAAAAAAAAAAGAAAATATAGGAGAAAATCTTAGTTAACATGGCAAAGATTTCTTAAATTAGCAAAAATAAAAGAAGAAAATGTAATAAACTGATTTCATCAAAATCAACACTTTGATCTTTAAAAGATACTATTATGAAAATGAAAAGATTAAGTTACAGATGAAAAGTAAAGATCTGTAAAACATATCTGACAAAGAACTTGTATCTTGAATACATAAACAACTACATAAAAAGACGAATTTAGAACTGGACAAAAGGTTTTAACATGTATTTAATCTAAGAAGATACAAGGATGGCAAATACATAAAAAGAGGTCTAACATGACTTGTCATTAGGGAAATGCAAATTAAAACTAGAATGAGATACCAATACACATCCATAATCTAAGAAGATACAAGGATGGCAAATACATAAAAAGAGGTCTAACATGACTTGTCATTAGGGAAATGCAAATTAAAACTAGAATGAGATACCACTACACATCCATAAGAATGGCTAAGATTTAAAAACTGACTATAGTACTGATTTGGATTTAGAGCAACTACTCCTAAGTGATTTTGGTGGGAATATAAAATGGTGCACCACTTTGGAAAACAGATATGAAAATATACTAGCCACTCAGCTAACTCCTAAGTATTTTCCCAAGAGAATTGAAAGCATCAATCCACACAAAAACTTGCACACAGATGCTTACAGCAGCTCTATTCACAATAGCTAAAACTATAAACACCACAGATACCCAAAAATAGATGAATGACCTGCAGTACATTCATAACTATCGATACATGTGACACATGGAGGAATTTCAAAATAATTATGCAAAGTGAATGAAGCCAGTAAAAAAAAAAAAAAAGGCATCCTGTAAGATACCATTTATTTAAAAAATTTTAGAAAATACAAACTATGGTGACAGAAAGTAGACCAGTGGTTGTCTGGGGATTGGGAGAGTGACAGATTACAAGGTGTATGAGGAAATTTCAGAGGTGATGGTTATGTTGATTACTTGATTTTGGTGATGATTTCACAGATGTATAGTACATGTACCAAACATCATATAATACACTCTATATGCATTTTATTAGATGTTAATTATATTCCAATAAAGCTATTTAAAAAAACTTACAGAAAAAAGTCTTCTTCTTCATCTGAATCATCTTCCAAAAGATTTCTCTGTCAAAAAAAGAAAAAACAAAGATTTGAGTTTTCAGATTCAGAAGGCTTGCAAACTGTCAGGGAGGAGTAATGAAAGTTCTATTATCCTGAAATTTCTTAACCCTAGGGGAAGAGTGATTACATGTGCTTCATTGTAAGCTGAAAGACAAAACCACATTTGCTAACTTTCCAAAGAAAATGCTCATAATACCAGAGTCCCATGACTGACAACACGGTACAAAGGTCACTGGGGCCAGCATGGAAATAAGGAACTGCAGGCAGTCAGGAAGGAATGAAGTCCCTCTTCCCTTCCCCTGCTTTCCAGTATCTCTCCACCAGCAGAACCTAATAGGAAGCCATGTGGCTAAGGAGAAATGCAGTTGCTGAGTCCAACTCTAGCATCAGACAGAAGAGTGCAAGGACAGGTGTGGAGCTGAGACACAAGGGTTTAAGAACTGATACAGTCCACCTACTGCCTTTGCAGTTCACAACCCTACAAATATATGAACTTCTAAACAAAAACCACTTTATACTTTTACAAGATGCAACTATTTTCCTTAAAATGAGGATGATCTCATCTTCTCCCCAAAAGGGGAAGATAATAAGTTCCAAAAGAAAGCTAAGAACAACAACAACCAGACTTTCCTGCATAGAACTTCAACAGTACACAACTTGTACACAACTTGTAGGCAGAACAGTAACTCCCCAAGACGGAAAACTGCAACTGTTTCCTCACATGCTAAAAGGGATCTGCAGGTGTGACTGAGATGAGAAGATCAACAGGCCCAACATAACCCCAAGAGTTCTTAAAAGAGGGAGACAGAAGTGCCAGAGAGAGTGAAAAGAGAGAGAGAGGAGTAGGGAGAGGGAAGGGGTAGAAGATGGTATACTGTTGGCTTTAACGACAGTGGGAGAAGCATGAGCCAAAGAGGACAGGCACCTCTAGAAGTTGGCAAAGACAAGGAAACAGATTCTCCCTTAGAGCCTCCAGAAGGAACACAGCCTGGCCAGACCCTTGATTTTAGCCCAGGAAGACCCACTTTGGACTTCCAGTCACCAGAACTAGAAGATAATAGATGTGTGTGTTTTGAGTTTATGGTAATTGGTTACAACAGCAATAGGAAACAAATACACCATCTATTGCCTTTTCTGGGAAAATTACTCAAGGAATTACACCAGTTCAAAAAACAAAAAACAAACAAACAAAAAAACCCAATTAAATCAGAACAAAGATTCTAAGACAGAGACTGATACAATCAATGAAACTAACGAAATGTGTGGTCAATTCTGAATAAGTGACGGTACTGTGACTGTGAACTACTTATAGCTACTGAAAAAGAAAAGACATAATATAAGGAGAAACTTTAAAAGAGCCCCAAACCATTTTAACAAAAGCTAGAAGCTGGGAGTGGAAGAGTGAAGCAAGGAAGTAACATAACAGTTGCACCTGCTGGAGAGATGAGTGGAGGATGGGAAAGTGGCCAGAATGAGGAGGTTCAACAATGGGACATGGTGTTTGGTAAGTTGACAGTGAACACAGATTTAAACATCGCTGTAAAAATAAAGTTAATAACAAAAAAGAGAGAGGGACAAAGGGAGAAAGGAAGGATACTTTTATTTCTTTATTTTTATTATTTTTTTTTATATTTATTTTTGAGATAGAGAGGCAGGCAGAGCATGAGTGGAGGAGGGGCTGAGAGAGAGGGAGACACAGAATCCAAAGCAGGCTCCAGGCTCTGAGCTGTCAGCACAAAGCCCTACACGGGGCTTGAACTCACGAACTGTGAGATCATGACCTGAGCCAGAGTTGGCCGCCTATCCAACTGAGCCACCCAGGTGACCCAAAAGGATACTTTAAGCTGCCCAGTGGTACTGGGGTCAGGGAGAAGATGACGAAAAACAATCAATCTGCCAAAGGAGTCAGGGGAGAGAGCAAAAACATATGAAATATAATCATCTATGTATAATAATATAAACATATCACAGAGAGAAAAAAATGAAAATGGGATGTATTCAGTATTCTTTTAATAAATATGTTTGAGTGTCTTCTGTGTGTTAGGCACCGTTCTAGTTACCCAGACCAGCTTTGAACAAGACAGGCAAGGTCTGAGCTCTCACAGAAAAGTACTTGATGGTAACAAATGCTATGCAGAAAACTGAAACAGGGATAGGATAGAAAGTGACAGGGTGACTAAATTAGATTAGGTTGTCATGGAAAATCACTCTCAAGAAGTGAAACTTAAGCTGAGATCCAAATGATAACAAAGGGCCAACCAAAGATCAGGGGGAAGGGCATTCACCGGCAGCAGAGGCTAGTACAGAAGAAGCCCAAATATGTTAGCTGTCATGACAAATGTGAATGGCATGAATGTTCCTATTAAAAATAAAAACTACATGTGATTAGAGTTCAAAAATTCCAGCCAATATCTGTTTACAAAAAAGTCATCTAAAGCAAATCTCAAATAAAGGATGAAAAGAAGAGGTGGGAAAAAAATATATCAGCAAATTCTAACAAAAAGAATGTTAGAGTTGGCAATATTAATACAAAGGCAAATTTAGGAAAAAAGCATTAACCAATCAAATAAGATTTTGCAATGATAAAATGCATAGCCCACCAAAAAGATTTAATAGCAATGAATGTTTATATATAACAACATAGTTTCAAAATATATAAAGCAAAAGCTGCTCAAATTATAAAGAAAGAAATGGATTCACTCAAAATCATAGGGAAGACTTAACATACCCTGCAGAGAGAAAGAAACTAAGACAAACAATAATCTAGAATTTTATATTTAGCAAATTTTAATTTCAAGCAGCCACAAAACAGATAAGCCACAAAAGAATTTTAATAAATTCCCAAAACTACAAATTACATAGGTCACATTCTCTGGGCATAATGCAGTAGAAATTAAAACAGGTAACAGAAGGGGCATCCGGGTGGCTCAGCCAATTAAATGTCCGACTCTTGATCTTGGCTCAGGTCATGATCTCATGGTTCATGTGTTCGAGCACAGAGCCTGCTTGGAATTCTCTCTCCCTCTCTCTCTCTACCCAACTCATGCGCTCTCTCTCAAACATAAGTAAATATACTTAAAAAAAAGTAACAAGAAAAATTTAAAACACTCTTTTAATTGACACATTAAAATGTTAATGGAAATTTAACAGACTATTTAGGAATAAGTGACCCTGGGAACACTAGAGAACGAGATCTGTAAGTTATGGGTCAATGCAGCACTTAAAGGAAAAATGCATTATTTATGTAACTCGTTTATTTATGAAATCACAAAAACTGAATATATATGAAATAAGTATTTAACTCTTAAGAAGGGTGAATTATTCCTAAGCAATACACAACCCCAGAAGCTTTAAGGAAAAAGATTCATGGATATGATAACATAAATCCGTTAAACACGAAAAACAGAAGACATCATAAACAAGGTTAACTGGCAAGTAACAGATTGGGCAAAAAAAATCTGCAGCATACTTTCAGAAAAGGTAGGATGTCTATGTTATATAAAGAGCTCTGAAGAACCAGTAAGAAAAAGCTGTCAAGGGAGAGAAAAATAGTCAATGGAGAGAAATAGGCAATTCCAGACAGAAGAAGAAATGGCCAGGGACCACATAAAAAAATGTTCAAAGTCAGTAATAGTCAGGGATATACTTCAACATCTTCATCTATTATTAATTAATTATAATTAGTTATAATTCCTTCAACAAATATTTCTTAAATGCTGTTCTAGCCAGTAAGTTTAACAGTCACTATATTTATGAAACAGTTTATGTGCCATAAAAGATAATGACACCAATGATAAAATGTATTTATTATAGTTGTACTATGAGAAACACACACGAAAACCAATGTCCTTATACCCATTCACTGAACAAACACAAGTGCTAGTGAGACACTATAAAAAAAAAAGGGACATAATGGGAAAACACTTCACACCCACTAGGCAGATAATAGCAAGTGTTAATGAGGAGAAATTGGTGGTGAGGAGGAACGGGTTGGAAGGAGAAATGCAGAGAAACTGGAATCCACTTACACTGCTGGTGGGAATGTAAAATTGTGCAGCCACTCTGGGAAACAATTTGACAATTCTTCAACAGGTTGAAGAGAGTTTCTATAATACCCAACAATTACACTCCTAGGTATTCACACAAGAGAAGTGAAAACATGTTCACACAAAAACTTGTACATGAATGTTTGTAGCACGGCTATTGTTTTTTTTTTAATATAATTTATTGTCAAATTGGTTTCCATACAACACCCAGTGCTCATCCCAACAAGTGCCCTCCTCAATGCCCATTACCCACTTTCCTCTTTCCTCCATCCCCCATCAACCCTCAGTTTGGTCTCAGTATTTAAGAGTCTCTTATGGTTTGCCTCCTTCTCTCTCTGTGACTTTCTCCCCTTCCCCTCCCTCATGGTCTTCTGTTAAGTTTCTCAAGATCCACATATGAATGAGAACACATGGGATCTGTCCTTCTCTGACTGACTTATTTCACTCAGCAAAATACCCTCCAGTTCCACTCACGTTGCTGCAAATGGCCAGATTTCATTCTTTCTCATTGCCAAGTAGTATTCCATTGTATAGATAAACCACATCTTCTTTATCTGTTTGTCAGTTGATGGACATTTAGGCTCTTTCCATAAATTGGCTTTTGTTGAAAGTGCTGCTATAAACATTGGGGTACATGTGCATCAGCACTCCTATATCCCTTGGGTAAATTCCTAGCAGTGCTATTGCTGGGTCATAGGGGAGTTCTATTGTTAATTTTTTGAGGAACCTCCACACTGTCTTCCAGAGTGGCTGCACCAGGTTGCATTCCCACCAGCAGTGCCAAAGGGTTCCCGTTTCTCCACATCCTCGCCAGCCTCTATAGTCTGATTTGTTCATTTTAGCCACTCTGACCGGCATGAGGTGGTATCTCAGTGTGGTTTTGATTTGTATTTCCCTGATGATGAGTGACATTGAGCATCATTTCATTAACAATGCTATTAATAGTCAAATAGCCAAGAGCCAAAAGCAGTATGCAAAAAGTCCTTAATATTAAAAAAAAAAATCCAAAAAACCCAAATGTCCATCAAGTGATGAACAGGTAAATGTGATATATCCATATAACAGAATACTATTCAGCAATAAAAAGGAATGAAATACTGACACATGTTACAATATGGATGAACTTCAAAAACATTATGATTTAAGTCCAAAAAGCCAATTACAAAAGACAATATACTATATGGTTTCATATATAAAATGTCCACGGTAGACAAATCTATAGATTGGTAGTTGCAGGGTTGAGGGGATGAAAAGATTGGGGATGACTGTACTTTTTGGAATTATGACTGTGTCCCAAAATTGATTATGGTGATAGCTGCATAATTCTGCGAATATACTAAAAACCATTGAGTTGTACACTTTAAGAATGAATTGTATGGCATATGAATTTTACCTCAATAAAGCTGTTACTAAAAAAAGTGGAATGGGCAAGTGGAATAAAACTTTAAATTTTTAAAAAGTAAAACAGATTATTAGAACCAGCTATTAAATTCACTATCTGATAAATATTCAAAAGGAGGTCTCTATTTAAATAGCCAATTTTGTTCAATTCTAGTTCAATATTCTATTTTCTTTTTTAATATTTTTATTTCTTTCTAGGAGAGAGAGACACAGCGTGAGCATTGGAGGGTCAGAGAGAGAGGGAGACACAGACTCTGAATCAATATCCGATTTTTACAACAAATCATAGTAGTAACAAACCAACAACAGAGAGAGAAAGTGCCATAGCTACAGTCTTAGAGGTGGAACTAACTGATACTCTACGTTATAATTTTAAGTGTATATATAAAGCTTAGTTTAAAAACTTGACTAGCAATTAGTCTATTGGTGGACTGTACCTCCTTCAAGTAAAAAACAAACTACAGAAAGTTAGAACAAAGGGAAGACACACTTCCTGTACTGTACTAAAAGATACTTTTAAATTGTAAGATGTTGGGCAGAGTGAATAGTAGGAGGTTCAGAGCTTGTACGAAAAAGGAACGTGTAAAATGAAGTCAAGTAGACTATGAGCTCTAAATGGGAAGAGACCAGGTCCTCCAGTTTTTAGCACAATAGCAGGTGGTCAATAAATGAATCAGTAAATGAAGGAACAACAATAAGACAGGAGGTGAGCAAGGGCTTCAGGTTGCTGGATAAAAAATAATGTCACTAATTCCTTCCCTAATAAAAATTTAGTGAGTACTTATTCTAAAAGTAACCTATCTACAACATTCATATCAAATGCTGTCTTCCAAAATTCTGCCTAATTTCTAGATTTATACACATCTGCACAGAATGTTCTGGAATAGGAAATTGAAAATTATATAAAAACTATTCTGAGACAGTTATAGAACAAGAATTTTTTATCTGTAATTTCAAAAATAAAAAGTTCTAAAAACTAGGAGGTTTTGTAAGTTGAGAGCCAAAACTCATTTGGAGGAAAACCTGACCTGAATTGATGTTAGCTTTACTTACATACTTAGAATAATCAGACATTTCTCAGAGAAATACTAATATACCTGGAGGCGCTGCTCTAGACACTAAAAAGGCTTTATATAATAGGTACTTAACTACCTTTCTAAAATCGGAAAAATTCTGAATTCCAACCAATTTTGGCCCAGAGTTCTGAAAAAGATCCCTTGTATCTGTAGAACATTCTCTTTGAAAGACTAGAAAGCAGCTATGATTATTTGATCAGTAATGGATACAGAATTCAAATGAGTCACTAATCTAAGGAACATACACTTTTAAATATTTACTATGAAGAAAAAAATATAAAGTAGAATATAGCCATAAACTTAAGATTTTTCTAAAACAAATTATTTACAAAAGGAATGAAAACATATTTTGAATTTGTTTAAAAACTGAAGATTCTGAACTCACCCTTTCACTTTTCACAGAACCAGTGACATCATCATCATTTAGGTGGCGCTTGAACTTGGGAGGCATACTTTTTACTCAAGAAGTACTCTTCTGTTTCCCAGCAGAATATTCACCACCTTAAAGAGAAAATGCATGTCATCAGATTTGAGACTTGGGGGTGTGTGAGCTAAAGTATTTAAATGGTGTTCAAGGCCTTGTATGATGGAGCCTCCTGACTTCTCTAAATTCAACCTGCCTTCCCACCCGCCTCATCCTGGGCGACCCTGTCCTCCATGCCAGGCCTTGATACATAAAAAAAACAGTTAAAAACTGAGAAAGTGGATGTAAAAATCAGTGAAAGGTTTTTGTTTTTTTTTTAAAGGTCTATTTATTTTGAGAGAGAGAGCACATGTGCAAGCGGGGAAGGGACAGAGACAGAGGGAGAGAGAGAATCCTAAGCAGGCTCCTTGCTGTCACTGCAGAGTCCAACTCGGGGCCTGATTTCAGGCACTGAGAGATCATGACCTGAGCTGAAATCAAGACTTGGGCACCTAACCAACTGAACCACCTAGGTGCCCCTAGTGAAAGGTTTTATAAAATGAAAGAGCAGATTGCCTAGGAGGGTGGAAAATTTGTGGAGAAAATGAGGTATTAAATGCTTTAAGATTTTAATGTGGAATTAGAAGACAGAACACTCCTAGTTCTCTCATTTTTTGTTAGCTGATTAAACCATGATTCAGTTTCATGTGTAAAATACTGATTTCTAGGATTCTGCATGGAGTTGGCATGATCAGATAACTCATGCAAAAACATTCTGTAAGTTATAACACCCTATTCTAAAGCACAGCACTAGGCTTCAAGAAAAGGGATAAGTTTATTAAATACTGGGTTAAACAGCCAGGATGCTGTTTTGTTGGTTACGGTTTTATTTTCTTCTTTTCCTACAGAAAGTTTCACAGCTTTTGATATGCGAATATGCATTGTGGTTTTCCAAGAAAATTCTTGAGAGTGCAGCTTATTCAAATTTTCTTAAGAAAAAACTGACACGCAAACAGGAGTTTTCAGTATCTTGGATTAGAAGATGGATAAAAGATGAGAATAGCTAATAGCTAAGGTACTGAATTTTTACTATGTGGTATGCACTGTGCTCAGTGATTTATATGTATTTTTCTTTAGTCTATATGACCCTCCTTTAAAGTAGGCACTAAGAAACTAAAAGAGAATTTAGCAAAGGTAAGTAACTAATATTCGCTCTACCGATTGAAACAGTAGACACAGAGGCCCAAATTAACCAAAGGCTATGCATGATCACCTTTAATATTTATTCAATTAGCTGCCTATCAAGTTACACAGTTCTGTTCTAGAAAGACCACTTCCCTATAAGAACCCAGAAGCCCTCTTTCCCCTTCCATGAGAAGAACACACCTTTAAGATCTTTAAGGATAATTAGGCACCAGTTTGCTAGTTAATATTATATAAAAGCCCAGAGTCCAGTTTCATAAACCAAATAAAAATATTTTAAATAAAAGTAATATTTTAAGTCGGTGTCTTATCAAAACAAATTGATACACTTTTCTTTGATAAGAAATGCTTCTAAATCAGAAACTTAACCACTTACTACCTAAGGAACATCTCTAGAGTTCATCCCATATTATATCTGTCACATACATCTGGACCATTTTATTCCTAATACTTTGCTTTCAGAATAGTTCATTCACACAGAAATATTACAGAATCCAGGAAAAAAACAGGAAGCAAGTGAAAAATCTGAGCTTTTCTTTTTATTATACTTGTATGTTATTTATATTTTAAACCCAACAAAGGGGCTGCTTTAACACCCCCAAAACAGGAAGGCTTACATCTTTATGAAATATACAGTAAAGCTACAAGTTTAATGATGAGCAAACTTCATAATCAGGTCCTATAATCCAAGGACCAGCTTCATGAAGACAAGAAAACAGTATCTGACAACAGAAAAGCCATCAGCAAAACACGGCGCAAGCTTAACTATGCAACTGATGATTTGGGCCAAATAACTAGTAGAAATAAAGAATGCTCAAAAATCAGACATATATTTCTACCTACATTTTTCCCTTCAAAAATTACGCATGAATTCAGGTATTTGTGTCTCGGGATATACGTAAATAAGAGCGCTTTCCTGATGCATTTCAAACTGAGAGTGGACCAGCAATACATAATTCACTTTAAAAATGTCACATCACCATATGCTCATGTCATTACCATACGTTTACAATTTCCTGTATATATTTTTGAAGAGGCGGTTTTCTATTCAATGTCTTTACATGTAACACACTTCTAACTTGTTTAGTAAACGTTGGCCTCTTTTTTGCTTCACGCACAAAACAAAAACCCCTATGTAATTTATTTCACACAAGGCTTGAATCTGGGCAGAGGTTTCCCTTTTCCCGGCCTCCATTCCCTTCTGACTCCTCTTCCTTAGCTCCATCAACAGTCTTGAAGTGGTGCAGTTTCACGGAAATAAGTGACTTGGAAGGGCACAGCTTGAAGACGTTATTCACAAAAACTGTCAAACTATGATTCACCTCACCTGGACATTATAAACACAGCAGGGTTGGCGCTTTTTCTCCCTTGACTTTAAATAATGAAATAAATCCATCCCCTCCAGCAAGTAACTCGGTTGACTGTCTTTCCCCCCACCTCCTCCGGCCGCCCCCCCCCCCATCTGTCGCACCAGGCCTCGTCCCCCGACATCATCTCCTAACTTAGCTCCTTTCTACTCCAAGATACCCACTCACATTCCAGGGTGACTCCCACTCTTCTCAAACCCTCCCCACGCCCTCCACTGTTCCCTCTGCATCTCCCAGCGCACCCTTCAATTGCCATTTTTCTCCCCCTCAACCGCCCCTCCCTTCCGCACACCCCCGTCCAGGTCGTAATCCTCCACGACACCTGGCCCGAAGTTAGCATTTCCCCAGGCCCCAGGCGGATCTCGCCGCCCTACGCGGACGTTGGTAGGCGACGGACAGGGGCGTCGTCTCCGTTTCCTTCCTCCTCAAATCTGTCCCTCCCGTCGGGACCGCCGGCGCCAGTACCTGAGTCTCCCAGGGAGCTCCGGGCAGCTCTCCGGACCGACAGCGCTGGGAGGGCGGGGGTAGGAAAGTGAAGCGCAGAAAGAAAGCCGGCAGGGGGCTAACAGTGGGCGCGGACCCGGCGTCGGCCGCTTCGCCGCAGCTGCGCCCCCGCTCATCGAGCCGATCGGCGCTCCGCGGGCTGGCGCCTGGCGGAGGGGGCGGGCCCAGGCGGCGGAGATGGTCGAGGGAGTCGAGGGAGTGGGGCGTGGAGGGCGAGGGGAGCGCGTGGGGAGCGCGTACAGGGCAGGCGGAGGAAGCTCAGGGAAGCCCCGCAGGGCGTGAGCCATACAGGTGGTGATGCTTTAGGCGCAGCCCATCCCCCAGGGCTAAGGAAGACGAGTAGAAAACAAGGATGGTTCGCAGCCTCAGGACTGCTTCGGGTTGTCAGTGCCCTTTCCGGAAGATCTGTGTGACCCCTTGTTTATCGATGCAGTTGGACTAGCAGGAAGATATTGAGGGCTGCTAATTCCCATCTTATTTTAGATATTAGGAATCTCTGGTCCAGAAAGATTTACTTGGGGTTGCACAGCTGGTTTGGACAGATGTGGGACGAGGACTCCGTGCTCTTTCCCCTGAATTCTTTTTAACCTAAAATAACTAGGTTCAGACACCGGAGCCTTCAGGTTTCAGGTAGCAAATCACCCTTGTATGGCCAGTCCACTGTTTTTTTCATCCTCACCCCTCACTCCGTTAGTATCATATTTAAACTTCCAAGCCTAAATTAAGGTGGGCATAGTAATCCAAAAGAATTCCAAATATGCTTTGGCATGATGGTGAGGCTACCCCAGACCCCACAGATGACCCTAAAGTTATTTTCTTCTTCCACAGTTGACTTTATGTCTGTAAATCTGCTTGTTATGGAGTGTTTCCATGCTTTGGTGCCTTAGCCAATTAGAGTCTGAGGCACCTATAGCAATCAGCCTGTCTTACCCCACGATTTAAGACAGTATGATTATGAGCTATAGGGGTACCTCATTGCATAACTTCTATAAATAAATCATTCTTTTTTTTACCATAATTTTTTAGTTCTGCCAACCATTTTGGTGAGATTGCTTAGGAGAAGGGTAATGCTAGTCCCACCCCTTAATCACCTGAACAATCCCTTTGACTATCCCCCATATTTCTGAAAACTTAGAAAATGTCATTTCACAGTTACTATGAATCAGATATACCAGTAAGCCTGAAAGAATATAAATAGCACTGGATGTAAAGTCAGAACAGGGTTCCAGGTTCACCAACTTGATTTGGTCATTTTTACCTTATTTTCTTTTTCTTGAGTTCTATTATTCAGATGTTCATCTTCTAGTTTTCTTATAAATTCTCTTTCATCTGATATACATATTTTTTTGAAGTAGACTTCCCACCTAGCAGAGCACAAAGCGCCTGAACTCAGGACGCTGAGATCAAGACCAGAGCCCAATTCAAGAGTGGAAGGCCTAACCTACTGAGACACCCAGGCGCCCCTGGACATCTGATTAATTTTTAAACTTTCCTCCTGTTTTAGCTCACATCATGCTCAGAGTTAACTAGCACTTCTAATTCCTGAGGCTTATTAATGCAGGGTTTAGCCATGTAAATCAGGTTGCTTCATGGCCTGCTGAGGATTGTTTCTCAAGTCTGCTAAGGTGATTGTCACTGATTCATCTACTTTGCAGGTTTCAGTATTTTGTCACTACTGTCTGTTCCCATAAGGCAGAAAAAAAAAATACAAATCAATTATAAGCATGTGAACAACTGTTCAACATCAGCTAAAATGTAAATCAAAATAAATACCATTTTTCATCTATCACTGATTGGGAAGGAAGGAATTTAGCAGCACATCTGCAATCCATTCTCTCCCTTTACAGAGGAATACCCCTAGAAAAGCAAGCAAAGATGTAATTCTTAGAAATATGGTAAAAACAGACTTCCTGGCAAACACTAATAGTATTTGCTAGTAAGAAGAGTTCTTATCTATGGAATTCCTTCAGCAAGGTATCCCTGGGCTGGGACTGTTTACAGTAAACACACCAGGAATCTGTGGATTTGAGGTACATGACTGGAAAATATCATGTAAGCTACATAATTTAGCATGTAATGGAGATGTTCCATAACAGAGTTGGTTCCTTCTGCATCAGTGAGGGGACTACATACCTTACTTAGAAACCACATCTATGATCTCAGGCAGAGGTGCACCCAGAGCATGGGAATCCTGGGCTTCAACTACCATCTCTATGAAGAAGAATTCAAAGGTAGAACATATGTAAGGGAAAGGGCACTTCAGAGAAGTAGGGGTTAGAGATAAGGAGAGCAGTCAATGAGAAGCAGTTGGAGCAGCAGACATTGTAATGAAGTCAGGGCAGTGTAAACAAAACAAAACAAAACAAAACAGGAAGGATTACTGGCATTAAACTTCAGAGGTGTTTGGCTGGCTGAGTTGGAAGAGCATGGACTCTAGATCTCAGCTTCATGAGTTTGAGCCCCACATTGGGCATAGAGATTAATAATAAAAAAAGATTTTAAAAAAACCATTAAAAATAATAAAAACAAAACTTCAGGGGTGCTTGGGTGGCTCAGTCAGTTGAGCATCTGACTCTTGATTTAGGCTCAGGTCATGATCCCAGGGTGGTGGGATTGAGCCCCGTGTCAGGGCTCAGTACACAGCCAGCTCAAGATTCTCTCTCTCTCTCCTGCAGCTCCTCTCTCCAGCTCATGCACATTCTCTCTCTCTCTCTCAAATAAAAAAATAAAATAAAAAAATAAAAAGACTTCAGAGAAATTGGTGGGGGGTAGAGGAAGATGGGAATGAAGGCTAAAAAAAGCCATTAGATTTGTTGACTCACAGAACAGTATTGATTTTCAAGAAGTATTTCAGTAACATTATGGGTGTGGAATGCATCTTGTAAGAGTTACTTTTTAGTGGAATTGAAGATTATATGTTCCACTTCCAAGAAATCTAATTGTAAAGGGAAATGACACACTAAGTTGCAGTTTGAGCAGCTCAAGGTACTGTTAGAAATAACCAAGTTATACATAGGAATGGGGAGTAAGAGCCACAAAGAGAGTGAGACTGAAATGCAAAATCAAAACAGAAATAAGGATGGGTAATGTCCCTGCAGAGGTGTGAGGATCAGGATTAGAAGGAAACCAAAGGTCCCTTCTGGGAAGGATGGAGAGAGAATCCTTTCTTGGAGGCAAGAGGGAAAGGAAGTGGCTGATGATAAAGATACAGAGTGATCTTGAAATGGAAAAGAGAAGAAGTTAGGGAAACTCACAAGATCACCTAGAAATGGTCAGTAAAACTCAAGCAAGGTCTTACATGAAGGGTCAAGGAAGCAGTGTTAGAGTTGGGAGTGTCACGAAAATAGAGAAGGTCTGGAACTTGGCAACACAGTGAACAAAAGGCTGGCTCGGCAGCTCAGAAGATTCAGGCTAGAATGGTGATTTTGACCGCTTCTTTAAAACAAGGATGTGGACTCAGTTTCCTTTTTATCTTCCATCATATCTTGTGCAGGGCAAGCACACAGTAAACTTATTGAGTAGGTTATGCTTTTTAAAGTTTCCTTTGAAGGAGCAGAAAAGGCGAAAGAAAGAAGAAACTAAGGGAAGTGACAGTAAGAGAAAATGTTTTAGCACTACCAGGGCATGGGGACCCTACAGGCACTTAGCCTGCTGCATGACTTCACGGTCACTAACTTTCAACACCAGTTTCACTTCCCAGGCAGCAAATGAGGAGGAGTAATCTCTGCCTCCTTATTATCTTCTTAGTCTACCACAAGCTCTTAGTAAAACAATATTTATACATTCTTTTGGTCACCTTATAAACAATATAGAGTTCTTCCATTTTTACAGATTTGCTTTTCTTTGAACCGTTTCATTATCACTATAGATTGACAAGCAAGAGTCTGGCCTGTTGGCACTGATTTTCTTTTGTCATTACAAGGTAACAGGAGGGGAAAAAAGAATATGTGCAGTCGAAATTTGTGACTTATAAAAATAAAGAAATGAAAGGAAACAGGGGCAGCTTGATTACTTTTAGCCTTAGTCAATGTCATTGCCTTTAAATATTTAAATAAATATTGATTTTGGGATTCCACAATCATTTCAGCTCATCACTCATTCAAGTAAAGTTATATTTGAATTTCATTTGCATTTCAAAATGCACTTCTTGGATACACTTTATCTTACTATCTTATTTAAAAAGTGTAAAAAAGTAAAATACTTTTTTTTTGGGGGGGGGGAGACCAGGGATCTGTGCTTTTATTTATTTTAATAGTTTACTGTCAAGTTGGTTTCCATATAACACCCAGTGCTCATCCCCACAAGTGCCCTCCTCCATTCCCTCACCCCCCTTCCCCTCTCCTCCACCCCCATCAGCCCTCAGTTTGTTCTTGGCATTCAAGAGACTCTCATGGTTTGCCTCCCTCCCTCTCCCCGACTATTCTTCCCCTTCTTCTCCCCCATGGTCCTCCGTTAAGTTCCTCCTAATCCTCCTATACGTGTAAACATATGGTATCTGTCCTTCTCTGCCTGACTTACTTCGCTCAGCATAACACCCTCAAGGTCCATCCATGTTGCTACACATGGCCAGATTTCATTTTTTCTCATTACCATGTAGTAGTCCATTGTATAGATATTCTTGATCCATTCATCCGTTGATGGACACTTAGGCTCTTTCCATGTTTTAGCTATTGTTGAGAGTGCTGATATGAACATTGGGGTACATGTGCCCCTATGCATCAGCACTCCTGTATCCCTTGGGTAAATTCCTAGCAGTGCTATTGCTGGGTCATAGGAGAGTCCTATTGTTAATTTTTTGAGGAACCTCCACACTGTTTTCCAGAGGGGCAGCACCAGTTTACATTCCCACCAACACTGTAGGAGGGTGCCTGTTTCTTCACATCCTCACCAGCATCTTGAGTCCTCTGACTGAAAAGCAAAATACTTTAATTTTAAAACGCGTTAAGGGGCGCCTGGGTGGCTCAGTCGGTTAAGCATCCGACTTCGGCTCAGGTCATGATCTCACAGTTTGTGGGTTTGAGCCCCACATCAGGCTCTGTGCTGACAGCTAGCTCAGAGCCTGAAGCCTGCTTCGGATTCTATGTCTCCCTCTATCTCTGACTCTCCCCTGCTCACAGTGTCTCGCTCTCTCTCAGAAATAAATTTTTTAAAAAATTAGAAAAAAAGTGTTAAACTAGAAAACAACTTTCTGGATCATCCATAGCTTGCCATATCCTATCCAATTTTAGCCTATGTTGTGGTAGATTGCATGTCTATCATCCTTTATCAATAGAGCAACAAGTTTTCCAATTAATTTTTAAAATGTCATGATAGTAAACTTAAAAATATAGCTGTGCCTAGAATTATTTGGAGAATTCCTGAGAAATTCTTGGAGAAAGAATGCATATTTATGTTCTGGAACCTATTTACTGCAACATAGTACTAAGAGTATATTTTTAAAAAGTTTTATTTATTTAAGTAATCTTTATACCCAATGTGGGGCTTGAACTCATGATCTTGAGATTAAGAGTCACACGCTCTTCCGACTGGGCAGCCAGATGCCCCAACAGTATACTCCTGAAGACAAATGTATGAACTTGTATTTTAAAAGTTTGGTTTTCTGGGGGACGCCTGGGTGGCTGAGTCAGTTAAGCATCCAACTTCGGCTCAGGCCATGATCTCACAGTTCTTGAGTTTGGGCTCTCCATCAGACTCTCTGTGGTCAGCACAGAGCCTGCTATGGATTCTCTCTCTCTGCCTCTCCCCATCTGGCACTCTCTCTCTCTCAAAAATAAACATTAAAATTTTTTTAATTAAAAATAAATAAAATAAAAGTTTGGTTTTTTTAAAATGTGTGTACAAACCCTGAGTTTGCACTCGATCTTAGAGTTCTGGCACTGACAACAGGGCTCCAGAGATGTGACAGAGGCATCTGAGGTATGCCCCAAATCAACGTCAGCATCCATGTACACAGATACCCTCCATCTGCTTCCTCATTTCCCAGGCTCCTCTTAACTTCAATTACTGTATTTTTGGTTCCAGAATTTCCATTAAAAAATAGATTCTAATTCTCTGGTGAAACTGTCTGTTTCATCTATTTTTATGAACATTTTAATCAGAGTCCTTGTCTGTTAATCTAATCCTGGATTAGTTATGGGCTGGATTCTATGGTTTATTTTTCTCTTGGTTTTTGGCCATATGAGTCTTATATCTTGGCATACCTAATAGTTGTATTTTTGTTTTTCTTTTCTTTCTTTCATTCTTTGAGAGAGAGAGAGCATGTGCAATTGGGAGAGGGACTGATGGAGAGAGTTAAGAGACAGAATCTCAAGCAGGCTCCTAACCCAGCACAGATCCCCATGCAGGACTCAGTCCCATGACTGATTATAACTGGAGCCAATATCTTGACTGAGCCACCCAAGCACCTAACCTAATAGTTTTTGATATTTAGTACTGATTATTGAGTATAAAATAATTGAGTATTAAAAATGGAATATAAAATACTGAATGTAAGCTATATTGGTATGTATGTGATATTATCCTCTAAATCTTCTTCTTTATTTAAAAAGTCTTTTTTAATGTTTATTTATTTTTAACAGAGAGAGAGACAGAGTGGGACAGAGGAAGGGCAAAGAGAGAGGGAGACACAGAATCTAAAGCAGGGTCCATGCTCTGAGCTGTCAGCACAGAGCCCAATGCAGGGCTCAAAGCCAAGCACCAAGAGGTCATGACCTGAGCTGAAGTTGGACGCTCAACCAATGGAGCCACCTAGGCACCCCAATCCTCTAAATCTTCTAAAGAAGAGTCACCCTCATCTCTGCTGATAAATATGCTAAGAAAAAAGTCTCTGAAAAACAGTGATTTGATCATCTCAGAATCATACCCCCAAACAGCTTCAGAATTCAGCAAAATCTGAGAACCCCAGTTTTTTACTGTTCCCTTCTGCCTGAGATCCTGGCTCTCTAAGACTGCAGTTTTGTCTTTCTGGTCCTGAGAGACCCTGAAGTGTCACTGGTTTGCTTGTTTTGTCCCCACAACGGTCCCTGGCCCAGGCAAAGCCCAGATGCTCAGGAGCTTTCTTTGCACCCAAATCTGTGTCTCCAGGGCAAAAGCAGCCAGAAAAGAGGTCAGCTCACCTTTTCGCTGAATCGTTCCTTCTGTGGAATCTTGGCCCTTCCTGTCTTCCTGCTTGAACAATCCTCTGATTGTTTCATAGAGATGTTTTTTTATTTATTTGTTTTTTTTTTTTTCTATTAAACTGTTAGAGGGAGCAATGGTCTGTCTCAATTTACTACATCATATCTGAAAGGGGAACTATATCTAAGCCACTCAAAGTACTATAGAGGGATAGGCTCATTTGCTAGCTACTATGCAAGAAGGCAGGGAGGGCTTCCTAAAAACGAGTTTCTTAGGTCCTCTCTGATACACCTTGGTAGTTAGAACTCCTTGCTTTTCACAGTTTCTGACTAGGGGGAGCAAGTGTGAGAAGAGGATCCTGGTTTCTTCGGGCAATGAAGGTACAATTCAATCAGAGATACTTGAACCAGCTCCCCTTCTGCCACGGATCACATATTTCGTGAAAACTTAAGAAGAATCTCCTTTTACTTCATATTCCTATATGTACGTAGGCTATATCTAAACCTCTATATGTACGAGATATATGCATTTATCATTCCTATTTTCCTTTATTAAATATTTTTGTTTTTCATTTTTATTTATTTAATATTTTTTAAAATTTATTTCTAGGAGAGAGAAAGAGACAGCGTGAGCAGGGGAGGGTCAGAGAGAGAGGGAGACACAGACTCTGAAATAGGCTCCAGGCTCTGAGCTGGCAGTCAGCACAGAGCCCGACGCGGGGCTCGAACCCACAAACCGCGAGATCACGGCCTAAGCGAAAGTCGGACGCTTAACTGACTAAGCCACCCAGGCACCCCATGTTTTTCATTTTTAATCTTTTTCTTTTAAGCAAAGAAAATTCTGCAGTACTGCTCACACTCATTTCTAAACTTAAGACACGATCCATGAAAAGCTGGGTCTTAGAATCACAGTCACACTTCATTGAGTTAAAATGGTATCACAAATCATAGTTCCCCATTTTAGATGTTATGGTCACAAGTATACATGAACAGTTACATAGAAGGAATGGAATTATATCATCAAAATACTTTCAATAGATGTATTTCAAACTTTCTTCAGAGAATGAAAAGTTAAAGTGAAATAATAAATCTTTCTCTAACAATGTTTGTTTAAAAGAATGTAGTCGGGTTTTCCCTAAGGACCAAGCAAGCCTTTCTGGTTTATTCTTTGCATAATTATAGATTCAAGGCAGTACCAAAAGCATAGGAAAAATTCTCTCAACCACGAAGAAACATTCACAACACTCCTGTTAAGTGCAAGGCACTATGTACCAAGAACCTTTGCCAATCTGGTCAAGTCTAAGGGCCTCTTATTAGAGACACATTTCTTAACGCATCAAATAAAATACACAGAATTGCAAAGCAAAGCAACTTACAAATGTTATAAAATATTTTAAAAGCAAATTTTTGATACACTAAGGTATGTGCTTTATTAACTCCTTAACCCACAAAACCTAGAGTCAGACCCAACATCTACCATGATTTTGAATTAGTAATGAGCATAAACAATATTTCAAGATATCTATATTTGTTTTTTTAATAACTTATTATTATTTTAAAATTTAAATCCAAGTTAGTTAACATATAGTATAATAATGATTTCAGGAGTAGAATTTAGTGATTCATCACTTACATATAACACCCAGTGCTCATCCCGACAAGTGCGCATCCCCCGACCCAACACTCCACCAGCAACCCTCAGTTTGTTCTCTGTATTTAAGTCTCTTGTGGTTTGTCTCCCTCTCTGTTTTATATTATTTTTGCTGTCTTCTCTTTCATTCATCTATTTTGTATCTTAAATTCCACATATGAGTGTATTTCAGGATATATAGGATTTTAATGTGATACAAAAATCTTTGTGATGCCACAAAATCACAGGTACTGCTAGTACTACCGACTTTTTTTTTTTTTTTTTTGTAGAGAAGGGTCTCCATTTATAGTTGAAGGAAATGCTAAATTTGTTATAGGTTAGTGAAAATAAAGATATAATTTTTTCCCCATCCAAGTTCACAGACCATCTGAATTCTATCCAAGGGTCCTCAAGGGTCTCCAGATTTAGAACTCCTGTTTTAAGTATTCCATCCTCTTCCATAAGGTGTGAATGACCATAGGGATACCATGAGTTCAGAGTAAAAAACAAACAACTACTTCTGTACCTTCTGTACCTGTTTGTCTCAGGCATGAAAAATCCTACTTTTTGGTAAGGTTGGTCTTACTAACTAGAATACAGGTGTTCTGCTTACTAACATGCACATAGCTTGCCTTGCCCAGGGTCCTTGTACCATCCCTGAGAATCTTGGAGTTAGACTGGACTTGAAAGGTCATCTGGGACAATAAAAACGTCTGTCCCGGAAAACTAGAGGTATTATGTGCCAGGCCCTCTGCCGATACGTTATTGCACCTGATTCTCACGGCAATCCCATGTTATTATTCCCAGCTTACACAGACTCATTTGTTCACTCACAAAAAGCATACTGGACATTTACTGTATATCTCTTACTAAAATAAGTTGTGTGTCTTAAATATAATGTCTTCAGATTTTATAGCATAGCAGAAAAGAATGGTAGAAATAAATTATATATTGTGGTGTTTTGAAAAGAACAAACAAGTAGCTTAGAATAAGATTCAAAGGGGACCTATTTCAGAAGATAGGGCTGTCGGGGAATTTTTCTGGGGTGGGGGTGGGGGTAACATTTGGGCTGAAACCAGAAATACGAGAAGGAATCAGTCATGCAAAAAAAAGCAAGGGAAAAAGTGCTCCAGGACAAAAAAAACAGCAGGAACAAAGGCTGTCAGAGAGGAAAGTTTAGCATCTACATTTATGTATATTTTAAATTTCCTGATTTTTAAAAACAATATTTTTAAGTTTGCTCTATGCCCAACATGGGGCTCAAACTCATGACCCCGAGATCATGAGTCACATGCTCTACCGACTGAGCCAGCCAGATGCTGTCCCTCTTAACCACTTTTTTAATGTTTATTTATCTTTTTTTTTTTTTAATTTTTTTTAATGTTTTATTGATTTCTAGGAGATAGAGAGAGAGACAGCATGAGCAGGGGAGGGTCAGAGAGAGAGGGAGTCACAGATTGAAACAGGCTCCAGGCTCTGAGCCGGCAGTCAGCACAGAGCCCGACGCGGGGCTCGAACCCACGAACCTCGAGATCATGACCTAAGCGAAAGTCAGACACTTAACCGACTAAGCCACCCAGGCGCCCCTAATGTTTATTTATCTTTGAAGGGGGGAGGGGAAGAGAAAGAGCGAGAGAGTGAAACTCAAGCGGGCTCTGTGCTGTCAGTGCAGAGCCTGACATGGAGTTCAATCCCATGAACCCTGAAATCATGACCTAAGCTGAAATCAAGAGGTGGACACTTAACTGGTTGACTGAGCCACCCAGGTGCCCCCCCTCTTAACCATTTTAAAATATACAGTTCAGTAGTGTTAGCAATATCCACTTTATTGTGCAACAGATCTCTAAAACTTTTCCAGGTAAAACTGAAACTCTATAGCCGTTGAACAACTCCTCATTTCCCTCTCTCTCAAAACCCTGGCAATGACAATTCTACTTTCTGTTTCTATGAATTTGACTACTTCAGATAACCCACTCAAGTGGAATCATATAGTACTTGTCTTTTTGTGACTGGCTTACTTCACTTAGCACAACATCCTCAAGGATTATCCATGTTGTAGCAAATATCAAGATTTCATTCACTTTTGGGGGCCTGGGTGGCTCAGTTGGTTGAGCGTCTGACTTCAGCTCAGGTCATGATCTCACATCTGTGAGTTCAAGCCCCGAGTCAGGCTTTGGGCTGAAAGCTCGGAGCCTGGTGCCTGCTTCAGATTCCTGTGTCTCCCTCTCTCTCTGCCCCTCCTCTGCTCATGCTCTGTCTCTCAAAAATAAATAAATGTTAAAAAAAAAAAAAAAAGATTTCATTCACTTTAAAGGATGATTAGTATTGTACTGTATGTACACAGCACATTTCCTTTATGCATTCATCCACTGGTGGATATTTGGGCTGCTTCACCTCCTAGCTATTGTGAATAGTATCACTAGAAACATGAATGTGCAAACACCTCTTCAAGACAGTGCTTTTAATTCTTTTGAATATATACCTAGAAATGGGATATCTTTATCATAAGGTAATTCTACCATTAATTTTTGAGGAACCCACATACTGCTTTCCATAGTTGCTGCCACATTTTACATTTCTACCAACAGCGCATGCAAGTTCCAAATTATCAACATCTTCCAAAACCCTATGAGGGACCCAGGTTCCCACGGCCCATTGTGGGGGTGCCTGCTACACATGCACATGAAGTGCAGTTCAGAGGTGACAGGAATCTGGAATAGGGTAAGGCTCTGAAGAGGCTGGGTCATGGGAGCAGGGTATTTGGAATCAAGGCATGTGCTCCATGGTAACAGTCCCCTGAAGGCAGAGGTCCAGATTACTCAACTGCCTTCTTAGGGAGGGGCTGGGGAGACTTGCAGGGTTATCCTTCAGTAAGAGACACCTGGAACTCAATCAAGCAGCAAGTCCAAATGGACAGATTTAAATTAGGGACAGCCAGGGGCACCTGGGTGGCTCAGTCGGTTAAGTGTCCAGCTTTGGCTCAGGTCATGATCTAGCGGTTCGTGGGTTCAAGCCCCGCATCGGGCTCTGCGCTGACAGCCAGCTCAGAGCCTGGAGGCTGTTTCAGATTCTGTGTCTCCCTCTCTCTCTGACCCTCCCCTGCTCACGCTTTCATTCAAAAATAAATAAAACATTTAAAATTTTTTTTTAAAATTAGGGACAGCCAGTCCCCATTTGGACTTGCTGCTTGACTGGGTCCTGAGGTCCTGCAATAATAAAGGCTACCAGGTACCTCTAATTCGAGTATACTCTGGCCTGCCCCCCCTACCTCCTGGCAAAGTAGTCCAAATTCTTCCAGTACTGTCTTTGGGGAACATTCCTCATAGGGTAGGTAGGGCCCACAATTAGCCATGTGACTTGAACCCCAAAGAGCCCACACCGTGACCTGACCTTTCTATACACTGTTCCAGGTACTGGCTGCCCTGACCTCTGTGCCTGCACAGTAGGAGTTCTGTTGTCACCTTTGAGCATCTGGGGCCCTCGAGGCCCAGGAACAAGGAGCAACCCTCAACCACATGCATTGCTTCAAATGTGGAGGAAGTCCACCCTCCTCCCAAAATTGCTGTAAGGCATAAACTGAAATGAGCTACAGCCAGTCCCCACATGGATTGGCTGTGAGATTGGGCCCCCAGTTTCTCTCAACAATCGAGGCTCACGGGCATATCTTATTGGACCATTCAACAGCCAGTGTGCCTGATTCAGTCCTGTCCAGGCGGTCCTGAGTCCTCCACCTCATTTGCTTAAGGTGGGAATTAGGTAGATTCCAGGTTCCATAATAGGCCCCTCTTGCGACCCAGCCTTGCCGGACACTGCTGTTCCAGGCCCTGGGCTGCCGTGACCCACAGTGCCTGTGGATGCATAGTCCTCACCCCATCAGTAGGTCTTTGTCTGCTGGTGGCCCTCTAAGGACTCAGACTGGATGGCAAATGTCTCAATAGCTCCAAGGTGGAGGAAGCCCACAACCCAAAGATTTTTATGAGGTGGTAGCTTTAAAGTGTTGACAATAAGTCTCCATTTGGACTGGCTGCCTGCTGTGTGTGTGTGTGTGTGTGTGTGTGTGTGTGTATCCATCCTCTGGTTTCTCCAGCAATCAAGGCTCCCAGGTGCATCTTATTGGGGGGTACCCTGGCCATCTATCTGTCCAGCCTTGATCTGAAGACTCTTCCAGCTCTACCTTCTTGTGAAATACAAACATTGTATAGGTTAGGTCTTGAAATTAGGCAGATAATCTTGTATCTCCAAGAGCCTGCATCCTGTGCTCAGGATGGGGGAGGCCCAGCCCCCTAAAATCACCCTGATGCAGCAGCTAGGCATGGGCCTGGAGAGGCTGGCTCACGGGAGCAGACTCTTGGGGGACAGGCCTATGCCTAGCTGCTAGCTCCTCCTGCACAGATACCCAAACTCCCCCTAAGCAGAACTGGAGTTCTGCCTTGTCAGGCTGGGCTGGGCTGTTGTCTAGTGAATATTGCAATAAGGCTTACTGGAAGGTCTGGGCATAGATAGAGCAAGGTCTTGAAGATCAAAGCATATGCTTAATCATAAGCATATGCATAAGCATATTCCTCACCTACCCAATGAGGAATATTTTCTCTGAAGCCAGGGCTCAAGGTGACTCAGCTGCCTTGCCAGGGAAAGGCTAGGCAGGCTGGCTGTGATACCCTTTAATAAAAGACACCTTGGAGCTCAGATTGCTCGAGAAGACCCAGCCTGATCAGGTAGCAAGTCAAATGAGGACTGAATGTTGCCTATTTGCAGCTGTCACCTCAGAGTGAATTTAGGGAGGCAGGCTCCCTTCATCCCAGTAGCTATGCAGTTGGTTGGGGCTTGCATCTAGCTTCCCCAGCCTGCCCAAGGCCTACTGAAGGAGTGTGTACTGCACATGCAGTGCATTTAAGGGTCGCTGGGGATCTTGACCAGGGTAAGGGTCTGAAAAGGCCAAATTACAGGATTGAGCTCATGTGGAATAAGGTACGGGCATAACTGCAAGCCTTAGCCTACACAAATCCACATATCCCTGATGAAGGTAGAGGAGGATATTGGACTGCCTTGCTGGGTGGGCTCGGCAGCTCACATATCCTCCAATAAGAGATAACTGGAAGTCTGACTGCAAAAGCCCAGGGCTGGATCAAGAAGGAAATCCATATGGCGACTGATTATTGTCGATTTGCGGCTGCTGCCTGAGTGATTTTTGGGGGTGGGCTCCCTCCACTTGGAAATAGGCAAGTGGTTGGGTGGGCCCCTAGTTTCCCAGGTCAGCCTGGGCTACCCAGAGCCTGCTGTAAGGGTGTGTACTGTGCATGCGTGTGCTAAGGAGTTCAGGGTTGCCAGGGATCTGGGATGTAGCAAGGGGGAAGAGGCTGACACAAGCGTAGACTTGTAAGGAACAAAGCGCGGGCTTAATTTTGAGTCACAGGCTACACAAGTATATATGTTGCCCCTGAAGACAGAGCTGGAGCACACTGCACTCCCCTGGTCAGTGGGGCTGGGTGTCTGGTAGGTGCGCCTCTGGTATGGGACCCCTGGGAGTCCTGCTTGCTAGAGAGGCCAAGGACCAATGAGGGAGCAAGTGCAAGTGGGGACTATGAGCGATCTGTTCAGTGTGATTATTGGGAGTTAGGAGCGGTGGACTCATTCCTTCCTGGAGGCTATGCTGCAGGTTGCGTCTGGTCCTAGACTCTTTCTGACTCTAGGGCCCTGACTGTCCAAAGCCTGCTGAATGTATGCATATGGCACATGCACATGCAAATCTATTCAGGGAAGCCAGGGATTTGGAGGAGGATGAGGGTCTGGAGACATTAGAGCACAAGAGCAAACTCTTAGGGGGCAGGGTTTATACCTAACAGCAAGTCCTACATGCCCAATGGGGTATACACCATGAAGACAGAGCTGAAGGTTATTCAAATGGCCCGCCATGGAGGGCCCAGGCACCCTGGCCAGCGTATCCTTCAGTAAGAGACACCTGGGGGGCACTGGGCACTGGAGAAACCTAGGATCCCAGTGGGCAGCTGAATGGGAACGGTCACCCATTTGCAGCTACCCCCTTAGCATGATTTGGTGGAGGATGGGCTTCCTCCCTACAGGCTATGTAGTGGTTGGGCTTGGCCAGAGATCCACAGGACCCGATGCCAGTGTAGACAGCACGTCCATGGGCAGAGCAGGTCAGGGTAGCCAGAAAGCTGGAACTGATCGAGTGTTACAGAGGCCAGGTTACAGGAGCAGGCTCTTAGGGGTACAAAACATCAGCCTAGTCACAAAGACTCCCTACACTTTGTGGAATATCCCACCCCCCATGATGGCACAGCTGGAGGTTTTTCTTTCTATTTTTTTAATGTTTATTTATTTTTGAGAAAGACAGAGTACAAGTGGGGGAGGGACAGAGAGAGAGGGAGACAGAATCTGAAGCAGGCTCCAAGCTCTGAGCTGTCAGCACAGAGCCTGATGCTGAACTCGAACTCACAAACTGTGAGATCATGACCTGAGCTGAAGTCAGAAGCTTAACTGAGTCACCCAGACACCCCACAGCTGGAATTTTTCAATTTGTCTCAGGACTGAGAAGCATGAACAGGCAGAACAGGGCATCCATCCTCCATTAAGTCTTAGTTCTTAGAGAAGACTGAGGTTCCTTCAAATAGCAAGTCCATATAGAGACTGATTTACACCCATTTCAGCAGCTACCTCAGAGTGATTTTCAGTGGGTGGGGTCCCTCCCCTTGTGGTAATGTAGATAGTTCTGGATGGGCCCTAGTCCCTTAGACCTTAAGGGCCTCCTCTGCATAAAGGCAGCTAATGGGGCATACACTATGCATATGTCAGAACAAAAGGTCAGGGTAGCCAGGAGCCTAGAATAGGGCAAGTGTCCAGAAGGCCAAGTTGCAGGAATGGACACTTGGGGCCACAAGGTACCTGCCTGACTCCAACCTAAGTTATCCAACTGTGCACACCACCACCGATGACAGAGCTAGCAGGAACCGGACCACCTTGCCAGGGCTGACTCTGATGGGCTGTCAGGGGCATCCTCCAATAGGAGACACCTGCGAAGCCCGACTGCTGCAGACGCCAGGGACCCTAGCAGACAGTCCACACAGGGACTGACAGCCACTCTTGTCAGCAACTGCCTCCAAGTAATGTTCAGTGGGTGGGTTCACTCCACACTTGAGGCAATGCAGGTGGTTGAAGATGGGCCCTAGCTCTACAGGCCTGGAGGGCTCCAGCTGCCCTAGGACAGCACACACAGTATGTACTTATCATGTACAGGTTGCTTAAATGAAGGAAGCCAGGCACCTGGGACAGAGTAAGTGTTGTGAAAGCACAGGACACATTGGGCTATTGGGGATACAGGACATCTGCCTGTTATAAACTTGAATCACAAAATAGGCTTTATACTCTTAAAGGTAATGTTGGAAGTATACGGACTTCCTTGGTAAGACAGGATGGCCTGGTTAACCTCCACAACAGATGCCCAGGAGCCTTGACTGCTGAAGTATTTTGAATGAGAGATTTCTTCACCATGAGGACATTCAGGTGGTTGAGATCAGACCAAAGCTCCATAGGCCTGGAGTAGCCATGGCAACCCAAGGCCAGCTGTCAGAACACAGCACAAGCTCAGGGTAGTGGAAAACCTAAAACAAGACAATGTCTGGTGAGCAAGGTAAAAGAAGAGGGCTTAATGGCATACTGACATTTGCTTTATCCCAAGCCATTAATTTAAAAAATGTGAATACTCCCCTTGAAGATAAATCAGGAAAATTCTAGACTCTATCTGGTGAGGGGGCTGAGTATCTTCCAAAAGGACACATCAGGGAGCACTCATTATCAAAGAAGTAGGAAACCCAATCACTCAGTCAGTCCAAACGTGAACTGAATATTCAAGGTTTTGGTTTTTTTTAATTTTTAAATGTTTATTTATTTTTGAGACAGAGAGAAACACAGCATGAGTGGGAGAGGGGCAGAGAGAGAGGGAGACACAGAATCCGAAACAGGCTCCAGGCTCTGAGCTGTCAGCACAGAGCTCGACATGGGGCTCAAACCCATGAACCATGAGATCATGACCTGAGCTGAAGTTGGACGCTTAACCAACTGAGCCACCCAGGCGCCCCTGAATATTCAAGTTTAAAGCTAATCCCTCCTAATGGCTTCAGGGTTACAGGATCCTACCACCCTGGAGGCTGAGCATGTGGTTCTTCACTAAGTAAGAAGTCCACAGATCTGTAAGGTTCCAGCCACAGTCCCTGAGATGACAAAGCACATCATGGGCCCTCTGCAGCCACCCAGCATAGGTAAAGTGCCTGGAGAGGCCAGGGGCCAGATAATTCTTTGTCATGGGTAGCCACCCTGCTTGGGCTCTACTCACTCGCTGCCCAGAGAACCCCTACACAGTGGTTACAATGATCAAACACACGTTTGCCCAGAGCTCCGCAGTGGGTTTACCCTCACCAATCTACATGAATGCTCTTTGGCTCTGTCTCTCGCTTCATCTCCAACTGAAAGATTTACAAAAACATCTCCCAACACACATCCCACATTTTCTTCCCCTTCTACTCATCGGACTACAGATATTAGATTTCATGGGAGGGTGAGGAAGTGGCAAGGGCACCGGGTCAGAAGAGAATCAGGAGACAAGCCCCACTGATCTGTTAGCAAAGGCAGAGATGGTGTGGGGTTTTTTTTTTCATTGTTGTTGTTCTTATTATTTATTTATTTATTTTTTGGTGGGGAAGAGAGTGGGGGAGAGGGGAAGGGAGACGGAGAATCTTGCATAGGGTCCTCACCTGGCACAGAGCTCAATGTTGGGCCCAATCTTACAACTATAAGATCATGACCTGAGCAGACATCAAGAGTCAGACTCTTAACCAACGGAGCCACCCAGGTGCCCCAGAAATGACACTGTTTCTAGCACAGTGCTAAGCATATGGCTAGCACTCTATATTTACTGAATCAAGGTCAACCAATGAATGAAGAATCGAATAGGTGAAAGACTGGGACGATCCTAATGCTGCTCTCTTACAGAGGAATTCTAGAGGTCCTTGCAGGCCTGACAAACTTGGATTACTCTTCTCTGAACACCCCTCCAAATTCTCAAACTGCAGTACCTTCTCTTTCCGTCAGGCTGGAGGCCATCTGTAATGTGGACCTTCATCCGGTCGCTCTGGGAGAAGCCAAACCACTGGGTAGCCACTCCAACATGGAGGGGTTGATCTCCACAGCATCAATGCAGGACCTCGGGAAATGATCGTGGACAAATAGGGGAGGCTGCCCCCACCCAGGCCGACCACCAACAATGCCAATGGGGTCTCTGCAATAAAAGAATAAAGCATCATTTTATTATCTGCTCAGGGACAGTTTTGTACCAGCCTCAGGGAGAGTAAAAGGAGGAGTCAGATCATTGCCTCTGCCTGGGAGATATAAGATGTAAAGGCCCTGCTGCTCTGTTTCATCCCAGAAACACAGGAGCCAATCTGACATCTATATCTGAACATTCAAACCTGGCCTCACAATCCTTCCTTTACTAGATCCAGAAGATGAACCAGCACATGGTTCTTTTGGGACCCTTCAAGTCCCAAAGCACTCAGCTGACATCATACCAAGAGTCCCCACCATGAGCATTATTTGACTCCCCCTAGGAATAGGGAAGGACAACAGCCAACAATCTCGCTCATGATCACAAGGCAGTGTAGATGCAATGCCCTCTGCCCAGCTTTCAAACCAAAGGCCACACCTGCCCTCTCAGACACCTCAACCAAGTGAGGGCAATACATCCAAGTTCCAGAAATCACAGGAAAACAAAAGGCCCACATCCTAGTCCTAAGTACAGAGAAACCACAGCAAACACAGGGAGATAGAAGACAAGAATCAAGAAAGAATCACCGAAAGGAGACATTAAACATAGATTGACATCTGAGGATTAAACCTAAGAGCCGACACTCTAGGGACATACATCAATTCCGGGAGAGGGTGTTTCAATAAGACATACTCAGAACTCTGGGTGAAGACAGGGACAACCTAGACAGGAACATGAACATTTTCGCTACTGTGGTCAGATCCTGCTATTAGTAATAAGGCTATGAATATACTACACACAATATGGGTTTCTCTGTTTAAGTAAAAATTCAAAAAAGAATTGCATCTGGTGCTCAAATAATGCATTACTGAAAGCCAGAAATTCTTCTAGTGCAAAGGCATTTCTGGAGTCATGATTTTTAAAAGTTCCACCGGGTTACAGGAGTAGATACATATACAAATGGTCAGCAAACTGAAATACTTACCATCTGTGTACTTCATGTATCTCACTGAATATATTTTATAGCCCAACATTTTAAATAAATGAACAAAAAAATTGAGACATCAACACATGAGGTCCTTTTGAGATTACAGTTTGAGGGGAAAGTAACTGGACACTTATGAACTTAGAAGATGGTTGGGAAGAAGAAAGATAAGAACGTGTGTGCATTTTTGGTCTGTAATCGTTGTTCTCAGACCACAAGACAGTTGACACTGATGACTTCTGTAATCTTACAAGCCCCTACTGTGGAAGGAGTGGCATACAAGAAATTATCATCTTTTTCTCTAACTGAGGAATCCCGAAACCAGGGTTCTGGTCATCAAAAACTTCAAAGATTTGCCATTCTATTAAAGAAGCTTTCTGGGGCCTTTCCATATCACAAAACGTTTAATTCACTTTTTCTGAAAACCAAGTGAACACATGAAGATCTCCCAAACCATTAGTGAAATTCAATTCATTCTCCCTAAAAAAATATGAGTTTCTCAACAGGAATCCTTAAAAGGACTTTCCTTAAAAGCTAGAGGTAATGTGCAGGAGGCGGCTATACCTATAAAGAAGGAATCTGAACAGGGAAAAAAATAACAAACCCCAAGGGAAAGCAACCATTTCAAGTGTGAAGAGATTTCCGCCCAATTATTCTCATCTTTTTTTCCATTTTTTCTAAACAGGAGAAAAAAAGAGGAAAAAAATACATATTCCCCATAGGCTTTTCCATTTTTCCTTCCCAATCTTCACATCTATGTCTACTTTTTAAAAAGATTTTAAGTAATCTCTACACCCAAAGTAGGTCTTGAACCCACAACCCCAGTATTAAGAGCCACACATTCCACTGACTGAGCCAGCCAGGCATCCCACACACTTTTCCTTTTTAAAGACTTTCAAGAGTATTTACTAATCACTAGAGACTCCTTGCTTGGCAGGGACACAGGCCCTGGAAAGGTCACAAATGAACCACCCCCACAGAATCTGCATCTCTCTAATGGACATGATCCCCAAAATCTGCCAGGAAGAATCAAACACACATTCATCTCTAAACGCAAGTCAGCCTAGTGGGCAGAACCACAGGCTAAAACCTAGGAGTCTAGGTGCATCTTTTCAGATCTGTTACTACTGCAAAGAACCTCTGAGTACTTTGGCTTTCCTATCTCTCAGGAAGGATAAATTCCTTATCCTTACTATAAAGTGCCTACAAAAAAGTCACCTGTCAACTACCATGCTGAGCAGGATGGAACAAAATGACAGCGTCCAAGGACAATACCACATCACTCTTATGGCAAAAACCTTCAGTTTCCTTACCAGTAAAATACCAGACCAGCAATGATAACATCCTGAAAACTAACATGAGCTGTTTGGCATTTACCATTCTACACCCAATGATTCTAAGAAACAAAACGGTCAAGGAATGGTCAAGGAAAGCCTGCACAAAAGAGTAGAAAGAGAAACACACTCTGAACAATCCACGGTATAAAAAGCTGGAGCCTGGAGGGTGGACAGCATTTCCTCCATGCCATCTCTGAGCCTCAAGGCCCCACAAACACAAATGCCACCCTAGGTCTCAATAAGGATAACCGCTCACCTTTCTCTCACTGCCCAGGGCAAGAGAACAAAAGTTCTGCCCACTTAGCCCGTAGCTGCTGACACGCCCTACAGGAATAAACCAGGGGCACAGACAAGGATCCCAGCTCCTTTCAAGACATGCTCTGCCTTCTTGGCTTTTCTCATCCATGAATGCTGCTGCCAAAACTGTTACCTGCCACTGGGTGGGGCATCCTGGCAGGGAGCCAGCTCAGGGACTCTGGCTAACATCTCAGCCTTCTTACTGCTGGCCTCGGTGAAAGCCCACTGTGATCAGCCTCCTGAAGCCTGCACTGATCCATGAAAACTCTCTCCCAATGTCAGCAGGTCTGGAAATCTTTGGTGAGAAGTGCATAAGTCTGGGACTTGACGGGCCTGAGTTTAAACTCCCATGTGACCACTTACTACACGCATGACCTCGGGCGAGAAACTGGATCTCAAAGCCTCCGTTTCCGCGTCCTACACTGAATGAACCTGACAGAGTTTATTATTTGACTTCAACTACTTAACGGACGGACGGACGGACGGACGGACACACACACACACACACACACACACACACACCCAGCACCTCTGGCACGTAAAGCACCCTCCGCAAACGTTAGTTTCTCCCTTCTCTTTTCCTTATCTCCAGCACAATTCCATCTCCATTAAACCCGTTATTGCATTTACCACTTTTCACTTCTGGAACATACCCAGGGTTTACGCCTTACGGCTCTTGTTGCTTAAGAGCTGAGCACAGTGCCTGAAATTCTGTGTGCCCACGTGAACGATTTGGCTAACAGATTCGTATGTCAGTAAAGCCAAGGCACTGTCTGCTCTACAGGGACGGACGGTGACAGAAAAGCACAGGGTCTCCCCAGGAGGCCATACCTAGGCTGCACTACTAACGAAGTCACTCTCCCCGTGACGTTGGTAGTTCGGCAGTGAGCTAGGCGCAGGGTGTCTGCTATCTGAAAACCTTTACAAGAACATTTTTAATTTGCCCAACTTCAGCCGGAATGCTGCGGAGAAGCCTGGAAACACGGGCCCACTTGGGGGCCGCACGCCTGTCACTATCCACAAGGCGCAGGAGGAAAGTTACCGCCTCCCACGTTCCCGAGCACGCACTCAGAACGGCCAGGCCGCGCCTACCTTCTCCCTGGGTTTGATGTATTTGTGCAGTACTCCGCACAGCTCCAGGTAGGTTCCGTACCACTCGAAAGCCTTCCTTCCTCGCTGCTGGAAGAACTTCTCCCAATAGTCCACGGAGCCAAACTCCTTGGAGCTCTTCGGTAAGAGGTTCATAGTCTCACCGTCCGCCTGGCTCTGCTCTCCTAGTCCCGCTGAGGTACCATCGGATGCGCTTCCACGCACGCTGGTGCCCGCACCCTCGGTGGAATTCTTTCCCCGACTAACGACCACACTGATTTTTTTGCCCCGCTCAAAACCCAAGGAGATGGCGCTTACACGCCAGCCCCACGCACGACACACTGAAGCAAACACACGGTCACCCGTCCCGCCGGCTGCCCGTGCCAGCCCACGTGCGGAGCCCCTCACACTTGCCACAGATGGGCTTCAGAGCCGGCAAGCACATCCGGGTGCGAGGCGTCGCGATTGGTCGGCCGCCCGACCCTCCCGGCATCTCGATGGGCAGCGCTTTTCGCTCCTGGCATCTCATTGGTTGCGCGTTGCACGCAGCACGCCTGCGGCAGCGTCGCAAGCGCCGAGCGTTTAACTACGCGCCGCAGCAGGGGGCGGGGCCGCGGGCCTGAGGCCGGACGGAAGCGGCGTGGGCGTGTGTGAGCACCGCGCGGGGGCGGCCTTCCCGGGTGCCGGCGTTTCGGCCGCCTCTGAGAGCGCGCGGGCGTCCGGGCTGTGTGTTTGCCTTCTCTCCTAGCCGGCCCTGCGGCCGCTTCTCAACTTGAAAGGCGGAGCCGAAGGACCCGGGGCGAGAGGAGGAGGCCTCGGAGAAGAAAACCCAGGAGATTAGCGAAAGTGAGGGAAGGAAAGAGTAGAGCCGGAACTCAGCAAAAGAAAGGAGTCCCAGCCGTGTTACCTACTGCATGTCCCGCCCTACACTCTCTTAGTTTGACCACTTTCCTTGTATGATTGAGGTTTAAATTGGAGAAAGTTGGCACTCGGCGGTACTTTTTCTGCATCAAAATGCAGGATTCCACTACTAATGTAATGACGGGAAAATTCAGAAGCGTAACAACGACGGAATCAGAGGTGCTCGCTCACCGTCTACTGCCTACTGCTACCCCC